>NC_081156.1:9643824-9667442 GCF_012432095.1 Onychostoma macrolepis
ATCCCCACCTTCAATTCCTGCAGGTGTGGGAATCGAACCAGCAACCTTCAGGTTAAGGCTGCCCACTGCTCTGGGTGTGTGTTCACTACTCACTGCTGTGTGTGTGTGCACTTGGATGGGTTAAATGCAGAGCACCATTTCGAGTATGGGTCACCATACTTGACAATACATCACGACTTAACTTAACTTTTCATTATAGCCTACTAGGCATTTTATGGGGGAGAAAAAGCTTAGGCTACGTGCAGGGCGTTGTGTTCATATTCTGGGCTATTCTGCTTAGTAATATTATTAATAAGGTTATTAACGCAAAAGTTTTGCGAGGGAACACAAAACATTTGAAAAATATTTTTTCTTCCCACCCTGAATTTTTTCCACTCACCCCGAATTTTTCCCACCACAATGTCCTTTAAAGGGCTCCCTACTAAACAATGTAATGACATGAAAAAAATACTAAATTCACAAAGCATTTTGGGGGTCTCTATGCGTAATAAAAGGTTCATATTTTGGTTTTGGGAGTCCCCAAGAACAGGTTGACATGCATGCAAGGTCAAAAAAACACTTTCATTGTCTTACAATATGCATTTATTTTTACCTTACTTGCTCAACGACTCCTAAACGATTTGCTCAACGATTCGTTTTTCCAAACCCCTCCTTTGCGTGACGCTACCCTTACCAAAAAGTAGTATACTTCAAGTTTATTTTATTAAGTATACTTAAGTAAAGTTCAAGTATATATTTAAGTGTACTTAATGTAGTAAGTATACAAATATCAGTGTACTAGTAGTATACTTGTAAGTGTACTATTTCAATACGCCTTGGGACTAAATTGGCCCACTTTCTAGTATATAAAAGTATACTTTAAGTATAACAGTAGTAAACTTTGAGTACACAACTAATTTACATCAATGTTTTTAGCTTGTACTGCAACTATACTAAAAGTGAACTTATATGTATACTGATAGTTTACTAATTAAATATGTGTAGTATCATTTTTAGTACACTTTGAAATATAGTCTCAGTAAACTACTAGTTTAGTAGTTTTATACTGCAAGTATACTCGTAAGTTTCCTTTAAGTGAACTTTACATCATACTTTAAGTATACTACTATGTCCCTATTTAGGTATTAATTTGTATATATTTTGTTAAATGAATATCTGAACATATAAAACATCAAAAGAAAGAATAGTATCTGCTTGTAAACAAAAACATTTTATTCTAGCTTCATGCATAATTGTTTTTAAACACTTGAATGTGGGTAAGTTTCATAAATAAATAATAAAGAAATAAACAACATTTTGAAAAAAAAGCTGAAAAAAAGACCATGAATTGGATTCAGAATGATAATCAAAACGTAGATGGAGTCGATCAACACCCCAAAGCTTGACAGTCATTATTACCTCTTCACTGGCGACATTTTATTCCATAATGTTACACAGTTTTGATGCAGTTTTATGTCTGATGATCGTGTTAGATTATATGTGGAAGAATCTGTTGTTTTGGTTTCTTCTTCACTTGTGTTTTTTTGGAAATTCTGTAAAGAAGATGTGTACTAGCGCCCCCTACCGTATAACAATGAAAACACATATTCTCGGAGCACAAGTATAGCTCAAATATATTTAGAATTTTTCTAAGTATGAGTCAAGTATACTTAAATGTAATTTTAAGTATATTTATGAGAAGTACATGAAGCCCATTTCTGAGAAGTACATAAAAAGTAGACTAGAATTATGCTTTCCTATTTTTTTGTTTAAAAGAAGTATACTAATAGCACACTTGAATAAACTTATTTTTCATAAGGGCAATCTAATCTGCGGTGATTGGTCCGATTGGTTTCATTTTCATTTCATCTCACCTGTAACGCCTGATAAAGCAGTGTTTGTGAGTGCAGAGCTGCTTTGTGTACAGCGTTACTGGGGAAACCGCTATTCTTACCGCTCCAAAAACATCACCTAGTAGCAAAGAATAAATTTGCATTTTCATTCAGACCAACGCAAAAAGACCAACAAGTGGGAGGGCAATATGCTAATGTTTCATGTTGACGTCAACATGAAACGGCTTGGGATTCGTTTTAAAAACCACTCATTTCAATTATTCAGTGTCGACTCTTTCTTTTGAGAGACAATAGCTTTATACACTTTCAGATTTAAAGCTTTGCAGGATGTTTTCATTCACTTAGAGCCGTGTTACACACTGCATGAAAGGTAATTTTCAAAAATCCATAATAGGGGCACTTCAAGTAAACCGTAGACCCATTGAAACCAATGGAGCTATGATCAATTTAGGCTTACGATGCTTTTGGGAAATGCAGCCCAGGACATTAAGTCTCAGCTGAAACTGGCCAGAGAAAGGGGCTTCTGACATTTGTGACCCTGGACCACAAAACCAGTCTTAAGTCGCTGGGGTATATTTGTAGCAATAGCCAAAAATACATTGTATGGGTCAAAATTATCCATTTTTCTTTTATGCCAAAAATCATTAGGATGTTAAGTAAAGATAATGTTCCATGAAGATATTTGTAAATTTCCTACCATAAATATATCAAGGTGATTTTCTCAATATTTAGATTTTTGCACCCTCAGATTCCAGATTTTTAAATAGCTGTATCTCAGACAAATATTGTCCGATCCTAACAAACCATACATCAATGGAAAGATTATTTACTCAGCTTTCAGATGATGTATAAATCTCAATTTCGAAAAATTGACTGGTTTTGTGGTCCAGGGTCACATTTATTTATTTATTTATTTATTTTTTGCTAAATATTTTCAAGAGTTTCTTTTTATAACGCTGTTGAACTTGACATGATTTTGTATTTATTTATTTTCTTCTAAGATAGCTATGATGGATGATGTCAATATGATAACTCAGGAGGACCTGGAAGGTATTAAAGAATCCATATCTACTCAGGATCTTCCAACAGCAGTAAACACGATCAAAGGATTCCTTGAAAAACAGGATCTTGTAGAACTTAATGTTGGTGTGACGGGGGAGTCCGGTTCTGGAAAATCCACGTTTGTCAATGCATTCAGGGGTTTAGGGGATGAAGAAGAGGGCTCTGCTCAAACTGGCCCCGTAGAAACCACTATGAAGCCTGAAGCTTATCTTCACCCAAAATACAATAATGTGAAAGTGTGGGATCTTCCTGGCATTGGAACACCAAACTTCAAAGCCGATGAGTATCTTAAACTGGTTGAGTTTGAACGCTATGATTTTTTCATCATCATCGCTTCAGATCGGTTCAGAGAATGCCACACTCAGCTGGCCAAAGAGATCACGAGAATGGGGAAAAAGTTTTATTTTGTTCGTTCCAAGATTGACTCAGTCATTAATGCTGAGAAGAGGAAGAAGAGCTTTGACCAGAAAAGGACACTGGATACCATCCGAGCGGACTGTGAGAATGGTTGGTTATTCAGTTCACACGACAATGTTTTTATTAGATACATTAATTATTATAAAATATTAAATGACTTATTTTATGATGCCCTTTCCTGTTTCTGTCTAGGTCTGAGAAAGATTGGTGTAAAGGATCCTGTTGTGTTCCTGATCTCTAACTTTGAGCTCGGCAAGTATGATTTAAATCTGCTGCAGGAGAGGATGGAGAAAGAGCTTCCACAACATAAGAGACGTATGCTGATGCTGGCTTTGCCGAATATCACACTGGAGATCAATGAGAAAAAGAAGAAAGTTCTACAGGAAAACATTGGAAAAGTTGCCTTCCTGTCTGCTTTGGTGGCTGCTGTTCCTGTTCCTGGTCTTTCAATCGCTGTAGATGCAGCTCTCATCGCAGAAGAGCTGAGAAAGTACTACGGTGCATTTGGCCTGGATGATCCATCCCTACAGAAGCTCTGTAGAACATCTGGGAAGAGCATAGAGGAAGTGAAGAGTTTGATGAAGTCTCCTTTTCATCGAGGGCTAAGCACAAGCTCAATATTAACCTTGCTGGGTGCTACAGCTCTTCTTATATCAGAAGATGTGGTTGAGATGTTTGTGAGCTTCATACCCATTATTGGCTCTGTGGTGGCAGGAGGAATGTCTTTTCTGACCGTCTCAAGTATGCTAAAGAAAGCTCTGAATGACATAGCTGATGATGCTAGGAATGTGCTGATGGCGTCACTGGAGACTGAAGTGTAAATGTAAAATTGACAAGAATATTCAGCAGCATTTATAACCACTTGCTTTTGGGATATTTATAGACTAAAGCATTCTTCACAATTAACACAAAATAACCATAATCATTCAGAATATAGATTTATATTCACATTTACTTTAACATGATGTAACACTTTTACTTTTCACAGGTATTTAATTAGTTGCTAATTAGTCAATAATCCAAAGCAACGTACATTTGAGGAAAAATACAAATGAACTTTAAATGCTTTACACTACTACATTAAATGCAGAAAGTTTGATTAAATGATAATAGTTTTGTTTGTAGTATTAACTTGGTTACTTTTATTGCAATTGTATATTTGCTCAAACATTGCACTTATTTCCACTATTTTATGTCTTTCTAACTTTATAGTGTGGTTTTGGCCCTCTCTTGTTGAATTACACTGAATCTTGATACATGATACATTAAAACATTTATCACTTTGTGATGAGTGTTATATTTATGTCTAAATATAGTCATAATATTTCAATTTGATGCCATTTAAGGAAGTGCGGTATGGAGCAATACTAGAGAGACCATTGTGTGCTATGTGTCCAAAATTAGATTTATTGCCCCTCATAAAATACCCCCACCCCCACCCCTCCCTCCAACCCAAAACTGTGGAATGGAACTGTGGAACGGTATTACACCTGGAATGAGATACAGAGTGCTGGGGGATCATATTAACAAGCATGCTGATGATTACGTTTATATACTTTGTAGCGATCACACTGAAGGCCTACCTGAGCGCGCATGGCCGATATCTGAAGAGGATCATCTCAAATACTATAGAATTAAATTCTTGTTTCAATGGAAAGATGTCCCTGTGTTAGAAGACATATTTGAGAATATTGACAAATTGTTTAAATGGTGCAAGGCATTTGACAGATACAACAACATAAAAGTGAAATTGTTTCACCCCGAATGGTGCGTGGCCAGCCGGAGAGGCGTTCACGTAGCTCCGCCTACATTCTATTATCATTAAATACAGAGCGACAGGGCTCTCAGAGGAAATAGACTTTCAAACGCTAACACCGGCAACATGACCCAAGAAAATACTTCAACACCTCTTAGTTTTGTATGCGATGAGGTCGCATCCACAGCAGGGTTGTCTACGGACAACATTACCTGGCTGAACAAATTTTGTACAGAGCTCGGATACCATAACCTCGCTTTCCTGGCAATTTTCGTATTTTAATTATAATAACCCATTTAATTGCTTTTATTTTTGTTCACGTTTTAATTTTTAATAATGAACCTAAAGGACGAGCATATTGGCTTATGCATTTATTTATTTATGAAGAGAACAGATGAACAGAGACTGCGTCAGTGACAGCGGAGGACACTTAAAACAACAAAATATGCTAGTGCTGGATAAAAAAATAAAAAATAAAATAAAACCGATTTGTCTGTTTTAAGAGATTTTTATTTTTATGAACCAATATCGTTTCTTAACTCCCAATCGATGCTGTTTTCATTTGATGAATGCACAGTAACGTTAGGAAATCGGCTAAGCTTTGTGCGTTGTTACTTTTGATATGAAATGCAGTCTCAGGTTTCAAATTCTGTCCATTTTATTAGGAAATTCAAGCAATAAATACCATTTTGGCTTTAATGTGGCATGATAGATCGCTGTAGACACCTCAGATCAAGCGATTCGCTTTACTATACTGGCCTGTGCAGAATCAAAGATATAGCAAAAGACCTTTATTTTTGTTCTGGAGACGATCGCACGCTCTGCTGCCTCACTGGAGTGCACTCGCCACCAACTGGACAGGGTTGGGAATTACAGTTATAAATTACAATAGATCGCCCTCAGTAGTGTAATCTGGCAAAGTGACGGACGGCCTTCAGATGTTTCCGTCACTGCTAAAAAAATTCTGTCAATGACTGAGAATTTTCAGTTAACGCGACCTCTGCGTACTATTTTCTCGGCTGTTTTGAAGAACTGAGGGGTAAAGTGTGTAAATCCGATCTAAAGTTCATTCTGGCCCGAACCTTGAAACTGTTTGGTTTATCGCCGCACCTCCAGAGGATTCAGGGGGTTGTCGATGCTGTTCTGTGTGAACTCAGAGATGAGATGTACATAGTGGGCGGATTGGCAGAACTCAGGACGAAACTTGTGGATGAAACCTGTGAACAGGCTGTTTTTGATGCCGTTGATAGCTGGAAGAAAAGTGCACCTGCGGATTCTGACTAACATGGGAAACCTCTGCAACACAACCTGTCTGGCAAAACTCTTATTTAAACAACGAATTAAGAGAGAAATAATACATTTATTGTATAAGATTATTGATGATGATAATGATTGTTATGTGCATAATAAACGTTTAATGAAAATAAAAAATCAAATGACTGTTATACGGGGTATGTCGAATGAGTGGAAAGTTATGACAAATCAATGCATCGCAAAGGGGTATGATCCCTGTATGACCGTTAAAAACATTCTCGAAATCATGCCTGAAGAAAGTCTTAAAATAGGCAACATTTTATGTCTTTGTACTTATGTAACCGATGTGTGTGTGATCTTGTTGTCAAGAAATGAACCGACGAATGTGTGTAAAATCATTGACACATTAGTTGAACATATGACGGAAAAAATATTGTAACGTGTGTGAAGTTCCTTCAATATCTAGATGATGTATAACCAATCATATTTAATGTTTGACCCACCTTCTACAATGATTGTAAATAAAAACCCACTTGACACTAACTGTTCTGTCATTATTTTCTGAAAAAACAGTGGCGTAAGATGTCTGAATTAATGAAAAAAACATATTACAATCCTTCAAACCCTGGGTCTTTGGGGGGTAAAAAATGGTTAAAACGTGCAGTGTTACAGGAATATGGAGTAGCTCTGAATGATAAAGAAGTTACGGACTGGCTAGCAGCTCAGGACGCATATACCTTACACAGAACCGCACCTGTCAAATACAAACGTAATAGGGTCGTGGTGTTTGGGAAAGATGTACAGTTTCAAGCAGATCTGGTCGACATGTCTGCTTATTCGAAAGAAAACGATAATATAGAATTTTTACTGACTCGCCCGCTGAAGAATAAGAGGAAGGAGGTTATGAAAGCATTCAAATCTATACTCAAAGAAACCGCGTGCCGCAAAAATTACAGACTGATAAAGGTACTGAATTTTTTAACAAACATTTCCAGCAACTGATGAAAAAGTATAACATACATCATTTTGCTACGGCAAGTGACGTCAAAGCATCTGTGATAGAACGCTTTAATCGCACGCTTCGTGATAGAATGGCGCGATTTTTAACAGCCATCAATTCAAAGCATTATTACGATATCTTACAAGATCTTATAGATGGGTATAACGCCAGCTATCACAAGAGCATTAAAATGTGACCCCTGGACATTCATAAAGAAAATGAAGTGGATGTCTTTAATAATCTGTATGGAAAGATGCGTAAAGATGCACCTGTCTTTAGGTATAAAATTGGCGATGTGGTTAGGGTGTCTAAAGTCAGGAATGTGTTTTCTATGGGGTATGAGCAGAATTACACAGAAGAGTTTTTCACTACAGCAGCCTGTATACCCCGGACCCCGCCGGTGTACAGGTTACAAGACTACGACGGAGATATTACCGAAGGTTGTTTTTATGAAAAAGAATTACAAAAAATTATTGTGAATCAAGATAAGTTGTTTAAAATAGAGAAGATTTTAGATCATAAAAAGAGAGGAAAACACCTGTTCTGTCTAGTCAAATGGTGGGGGTGGCCGACTAAATTTTCGTCATGGTTGCCAGAACGTTCCATCTTGGACATATAGAACCCTTTAAAGTAACGGCGATGTCATCATAAATATCATTCGCAATAATCTACATCATGAGCGAGGGCGGTGTTTACGTTACGCTTCCTTGCAACGCGTCGATGAATGTATATCCTGACAACCGTATTTCTAATTACAAAACAAGACTTGCCAGAAGTATGAACCTCAAAGGCCAGTGGGAGGTAGGCCTGATCGAATTTTATTATCCTATTTCCTGGTATACATTTAACGAGGAGGATGCGGCGTTTATTATTAACACGACCCCCAGCATACTGAGTTATGATGAGAAACGTTACGAAGAGGACGCGGGTGTGATTATCTATATTAAAGAAAAAAATCTTCAAAACTTATCTAAAGTATGTAATACGTTAAAACCAGGATATTACGAGGATGTACTGTTTCTGGTTAGAGAAATAAATGCAAATCTACCTCCTAGAGTGACCCTCGGTTACAATCACGTCAAAAACAGGATATTTCTAAAAGCACCGACGAACACATCTTTGATATTTTACAGGAAGTTGGCTATTATTTTAGGTTTAAAACCGGGTGTGTCTCTAGGATCTGTAAGTCAGCCTCGCAAAGATTATTCTGATGACACACCTGTCGTGACGTACGCCCCACATCAGGCCGACATAAGAGGAGCTTTTTATAGCATGTACATATACACAGACATGATTGAATATCAATCAGTCGGCGACTCGTATACCGCTACTGAGAACTGTACATATAGAGGGAACGTCTAATGACATAGTCAGTGTTAGATTCGATAAGCCGCATTACGTGGCTGTGAATAAATCTGATATTACAGACATATGCATCGAAGTCAAAGACGATCAGAACAAACATGTCCGTTTCACTTACGGTAAAGTTGTGGTTAAACTACACTTCAGACCAGTGAAATAGGTTTTTGTTTTTAACAAAGCTATCACACGACTATGGACCCTGAACGCTACGTCACTTACTACCGAAACCAAGCGGGTAACGGGTTACCCGGTTATGCTGGCGGCCCTGTTATGTACGGGGGTGGTATAGGAGGAATTTTCAAAGCGCTTTTCAGAACTGCTCTCCCTCTGTTGAAAAGAGGTTTTAGTATAGCAAAACCACATCTAAAAGCTGCTGCGAGAAATATAGCTAGCAGCGTTGTAACCACAGCCCTATCGAGATCGTATAACGATAATAATAACAACAATGGTCAAAACGGTAACGGGTTAATGGTTATGTTGCGCGGGCCTTTTAAACCGCCCAGAGTGCGAGTGCGTAGGGGGAGTGGCCGCGTGAAGAAAGCTAAACGTACTAGTAAGAAGCGTACGGTCGCAAAACGCTCACGACGCTCCCGTGCGAAACGTGTAAAGAAAACTGTCCGTGCCAAAAGGCAGCTGAACACTATTTTCTAAACCATGGCTCTATTCCACAACATGTCGGAGGAATGTATTAAATCCGAGTTAGATTTATTTACCATTCCTATGACCCAGACGTCTATTGAAAATGTGGAAATACCGCCTTTATCTGCAATAACGGATTCATCGCCGTTAGAATTTTTTATTGCAGGGACGGGTGAAGATTACATCGATCTGAATAACACTCTGTTATACACGCGGATCAAAATAACCAGACCAGACGGCACCGATATAGCAGACGGTGCACCTGTCGGTTTAATAAATTACCCCGGAGTGTGTATATTCTCGCAGGTGGATGTGTCTCTAGGCGATCCCCTAATAACGCAGAGTTCTAGTACGTATCCTTATAGGTGTTTGATGGAAGCTCTGATAAATTTCGGAAAAGATACCCTCGAAAGTGTCTTTTCAGCCGGATTGTTTTACAGAGACACACTGGGTCACATGGACGCTACAGACCCCGCAGTAGAAAATTCAGGATTAATGAAGCGTGCGGCGTTTACCAATGCTAGCAACGTCATAGAATTACTAGCTGCCATCCATAGTGATATTTTCTTTCAAGAAAAATTAATGTTGAATGGTGTAGATATAAAAATACGGATGACAAGAGGTAAAGATGAGTTTTGTTTGATGCGAGATGACCTTAACGCTTATAAACTCAATATTGTATCTGCATCTCTTTTTGTGAAAAAGGTTTCGCTTTCACCGGACATACGGTTAGGACACGCGCAAGCGCTTCTATCAACCACTGCTAAATACCCCGTAGAATGTGTGTGTCTGAAGAATTTCTCTATACCGGTAGGATCTCACGTGTCTAATCAAGAAAATCTTTTTTTGGGGACGTTACCAAAATCTATAATTTTAGCAATGACAAAAAATTCGGCTTTTTCAGGGGCGTACAATAAAAACCCCTTTGCTTTTAAACATTTTAACCTGGAATTTCTGGCTCTATATATCGAGACGGAATACAAATCCCGTCCAAACCCCTGCAGCCGGAATATGAGAACGGATCTGCCGTGAGTGACTTTTATCAACTCGTATTATCTACCGGAAGAAATCTTAAAAATCAGCCTCTGGCAATAGATCGCCAGGATTTTCTCAACGGACACACCCTCTACGGATTTAATTTATCACCTGATGAAGATTGTTCGAATCACGTATCATTAATTAGATCGGGAAACATTAGACTGGAAGCGCGATTCAGACAACCTCTCAGGCAATCCGTAACCATTATCGTATACGCAATTTTTGATTCGATCGTTGAAATATCCAATGGAAGACAGGTGCTGGTCGATTATTACTGAGACGGCGAAATGAATACCGTCTAACTAACGGCCGTTATGGATAACATTGCACACAGCACATATTTTTTAGGTGTGCTTCCGTGTGATTACCTACCCAAAACACCGTTAAAGAATTTACCGGCTATGCTTATTTTTAATACCGACCCGTCCACAGTACCGGGTCAACACTGGGTAGCCACCTACGTAAACAACGACGGCGTTAGTTGTTTTTTTGATAGCTTTGGCGGATGCCCTAAAGATCCGCGTTAAAAGACTGCCCTAAAGACTGTCCAAGACTTTTTAAAAAACAATTCTATTCATGTGCAATACTCTAACAAACAGGTTCAAGACTTCACATCAGATGCTTGCGGCCAACATTGTGCGTTTTTTCTGCATCACATGTCAAAAGGTCACGATTATGAAAATATTGTTAAAATGTATTATGATGACCTGATTAAAAATGATGACATGGTTGTTCGATTTGTAAAGAGATTGAAACCTCGTCTCTGCGATACATTTAATTGTATTCACTGCGTGCAGATCTGTAAAGCTCTGTAAAGCGTCTAGAACTGCTCTATAATTACATGTTTAATAATTAAAAGATGTAATCTCAAATGTATTAATGTGTACTTTATAAATAAAAGACAATGGGTAATCAGTCATCTTTTTTTTTTCTTTTTTATTGTCGTGTTGATAATTCAACACATTTTAATACAAATATTTCAAACATTTCAAATATGCTTATAAATATATTTACAAACAATAACTTAAAAAGTGAACCACGCGCTAGCATCAAGAGTCTGCAAATCAAACACGTTTCGGACGGGGGTACTAAACTGTGACGTAGCCGCACGCTTTTTACCTCACCGTTTTTTCAACAGGGTCACCATCTTTGGCGACATCTGCTGGTTGTGTGCGGGCTTCGACTGCACGTTTAACTTGTGGGTTGCTTATAGTTGGTATATTTAAAACGGCAAAAGCATCTAGAAATTCGCTCCATCCGCGAGGTCTGTATTCATCGCGGATCGTATGAGGAGCTGTTATGCTTTTAACCAAATCCATCACGGGCGGTAGGCATGTGAACTCTTTCTTTCGAACACGGTGTGTGGGAGGGGGTGGACGTTGTGACGTTGCCTGGTTCGTGCCGTAACTCGGTTCCCACCACAATCTCCTGCTGCACGTCCTCTGCAGTTATTATTACACGGTTGTCGTCATCATTACGCACACCTGTCAAATTTAGTAAATACTGTTTATGAGGAATCGGTACTTTTAACACGTTAAGAAAAACACTAATGTCAACTTACCGTTAAGTCCAATGTCGTCCTCGCAAACAACTAGTTGGGCTTCATCAACTGAATAAATGATAACTAACATTATTATTATTATTATTAATATTATTAGACGTTAAACTGCACGATAGAAAAAGTGTAAAGACTTACATATCTCCTCAAGGATGTGTTCCAGATCTTCGTCAAACACGAGATTATCAAAAGTAGCTGGAATTAATAACAACGTTATGTTAAACAAATATTCACGTTAAAATATTTAAACATCTCCTATGAGCAAAACATACTCACCATCATAATTGTCAGCCATTGTTCCAACGCTTGTTGAGGTGTAACGGTGTCGTACGAGAACTTAGAGTTTTACAGGTAATGGGGATGTTATAACTGTGGCGAGGGGGGCGTGGTTAGCAGGATCTGCAGCGGGAGAGAGAGGCTGGAGAACGAGCGGTGAGTAAGTGGGTCAAGTACAAGATGACATTCACCTGTTTCTCGTTCCGTTGATTGGCGTGGAGAGATTAAAAGCCACAGAAGGACAGACAGTGGCAGAGAGAGACAGACTGAGGATTCGGGAGGGAAATGGTCGATGCCGATCAGAGACTCACCAAAGTGCTGTGAACTTATGTTTATTTGAAAGTGCCTGAGTGCACGAACTTTATTTTTGTGGACGCTGAATAAATTTCCCGAGCCTCAGTCACGCCGACTCCGACTTCTTCCTTCCTTTCTGTGAACCTTGTTACAATAACTTTTGCTTTTTAACGCTTCAGGGTGTTGGCGTCTCTTGAAAATGCGTCGTAAAATCCGATAACAACCGGCAGGGGGTGACCTAATACCACAAATCTTTAGTAAGGTACACGGCACAACGTTAATTTGTGAAATAGTATGGTCAAATATTACGAAATTCACGTTTAAACATAATGACTAGTATTCTATAAATAACGCGATCATTATTTTATATTTAAATACCGGTTTCGCATCTGTTTACATAATTTACCTGACGGTATGATATAGATTTACATCACATTATTTAAAACAGAAACTCTGGATACATTTTATATTTAGTAGCCTACTTATCGTTCGTGTCCGCCATATATTTATTCGGATTCTGACTTTCCTTATAAATCTCATCAAAACCATCCTGCGCAATTCATCAGACGCAGGCTAGTTACCCGGCCGCATCTTCATCAGGTTACCGACGGGATGAAACACCTTTTAGATTTTCTTTTTTCTTTTACAACTTAATTGCTGCGATGTTAGCATATCCCTCGCATGTAGACGCATATTTCCCTTATCTATGCGCGTTTGAACGCTACGGGTGGTTTTAACAGGCGAAAATCAAAGCGTGGGATATCTGTTTATTGATCTCGCGTGATGTGAACCATCTGTTCAAACGATCGTTTGAAGTAGGTCTTATGTAATTCTTACGACGGTAAAGTTTATGGGATTCTATTTGTATTATCCGTATTATGTATAGACCTACAGCATAATATGTTTTAAACAAGGCAATGATCAAAGATCGGTTAAAGAAATAACAAATTATGTGAAATGAAGTACATTAAACGTAATTTTCCTAAAACATAGACTATCTTATTAAAACAATCATCTTTGGAGATCCTCTATTTATTTAAACTTGTTATCACCTTCTTTATCTAACTCATCACATCCTGAACATCAGTTTGAAGTCGTATTCGAATAGATAATAAATCCATTATAAATACTCAAATCTCAACTTTACCTAACTTTAACCAACTATGTGTCATAAAAGCTTCTGTGTGCCCTCATCCTTTGACCAGACAGTGAACTCTAAGTCAAAACTTTTAACAAAGTTCATACTTGCAGGTGCATGTCATAAAATGGTTAAAATGTATGTCCTTTGATCAATGAACAGCAACGTCAAAGTTTACGATGCCAGATCCCCTCAAAAACTAGTTAGATTGCAAATGAGTTGCATCTCCAGAAACACCTTTAGATGTTTTACAACAACCCTCTTGATCTGATATGATCGCGTCAGTAATCGTACGTCCAGTCACCAGAGGTGGGTAGTAACGAGTTACATTTACTTGAGTAAATTTTTTGGGTAACTAATACTTTTAGAGTATATTTAAAAATGGGTACTTTTACTCTTACTCAAGTACATTTTTAGTGAAAAAAACGGTACTTTTACTTCGTTACTGTGGGCGACGCTCCTCTCGTTACTTTATCTTAATGCAATACAAGTTAAAAATCCTTCAATTTATTCCAAACGCGCCGTCTACTTTTTTTCTGGGCAATGAGCGATGCCCGTTCGCAAATGATTCATTCTTTTGAGTCAATTCTGTTCGAAGGCTTGATCAGACCAGTTGGCAGACCAGTGAATCGGTGCGCGAATCCTTTGGAATGATTCGTTCACTTCCCTGCCGCACGCGCTGAGTCGTCTGAAGCGGTTCTCACTCAGAGTTGTAACATCAGGAGCGCTGAAGACGTGGCTTTGTATCTACAGTCAGTTGAGAGCAAATCTGCAAAGGCTATGGTTTGCTAGCTATGAAGATCTTTATTAGACGAACACCGCGTTCCACAGGTATAGATTCGATTACAGTACACGATACCACTATGACATTACCAGTTTGTTGTACATGTACCTAAATACAATGTATAATTTATTCATTAAATAAGCTGTCACAGAGTATGAAATGAACACCCGTCAAACCTGCGTTAGTTCCAGGAGGAATGCCTTGCCTAGACACAATTAATATTGATATTTTCACAATATTTATGCTTGCAGAAATAAAGGCTACATTTGTTTACATTTTGCAGAACAGACGGAAGAAGATCCGTCAATGTGCATTTGTTTCGTTATGTTCAGATGTTCTGTAGCGGTCATCATGTGAGGAGTTTTCACTCTTTTCTGTGTCCGAGGTTATATACATATATACATACATTTATAATACATAATTAATATACTTTTAAATATAATTTAATTCAGTGATGCAAATCAGAATTTTTATCAGCTGTTACTCCAGTTTTCAGAGTTGTATGATCCTTCAGAAATCATTCAAATATATTGATTTATTACCAGTGTTGTTGAAAAAACCAGCATGCTGGTTTAAACTGGTCCTTAGCTGGTCGGACCAGCATAAACCAGCAGTGGACCAGCTTAAATCAGCTCAAACCAGCATCCCATGCTTCAAAACATACCTAACCAGCTGGTTTTTTCAACAGGGAACAGTTTTGCTGCTTAATATTTTTTGGAACCTGTGACATTTTGTTCAGGATTCTTTTATGAATAGAATATGTGTGTCTATATATATATATATATATATATATATATTAATAAATTTAATCTAAATATCTATAGATCTACATAAAAATAGACTATATTCAGTATATGATCCAAAGTAACTAGTAACTAACTACTTGAGTAGTTTTTTATCCGGTACTTTTTTACTCTTACTCAAGTAACTATTCAGACTATTACTTTTACTTTTACTTGAGTAAATATTTCTTCAAGTACTTTTACTTTTACTTGAGTACAGTTTTTGGGTACTCTACCCACTTCTGCCAGTCACACATTGCCATTCTCATTTTGTCGCGCTGCGTGAGACGAAATATTTACATTCCGTGCGATAATGTAAAAAGTTTAGGCGTCTAATTACAGCTGAAAAGACCCACCCCAAAACATTTGCTCTCATTCCAGTTTGTACACATACGTATGTTTTAACCGATATAGCAGACTATGTGTAGGTGTGGTCTGACCTCGGTGGCGTAAGCTCATTCTGAGTTTGACACGGTCGTGCGAGGTTATCTGACGGAGGCTGCGTAAGATAGTCTGCTCTTTTTCTTTTGTTTAACTTTTCTAACTTGTAAAAAACGCTAGCTTTTAAATTGTAATGTTACAAGAGTAGCTTACTTAACGAACGTGTCAGATGCTTTTTTGTTTTAGAAGACAGTAAGATAAGTCAGCTCTATTTGCTTTAACTTGTGACAAAAGCTACCTTTTAATTTGTAATGTTAGACTATAAGGTTTTGACAAGTATCTTACTTAACGTTCGCTTCTGATACATTTTTGTTTTAGAAGATGGCAAGATAAGTCAACTCTATATTATTTAACTTGTAATGTTATGCTATTGTTTTAACTAACGTGTCAGATGCTTTGTTTGTTTTAGATGAACAAACACGTTCACCTCTGCTTCTTTTTATTGAACTCGCAACAAACTCTAACTAGTTTAAATTGTTTTAACAACGCTAGCATGTCTTGACTTGTTTTACAAATGTTTTTTCTTGATATGTGTGCGTGAAAAACTCTAATAAAAACTTCCCTTTGTCCCGTTTAACACAGTTTCACATTTTAAAGTTTAAACACATAACAGTCTTCAATGGCCCACACAAAAACACGTTTCCCAAAACACACATTCCTTAGGATTACTGGACGGTAAAAACAGATGGTCATTTAGATGGGTGGGGTGTACAAAATGAATTTTATGAGGGGCAGTAAATCAAATTTTGGACACATAGCACACAATGGTCTCTCTAATACTCCTACTCATGTTTCGTTTTGAGTAAAATAAAGGTCACAGCAGCATGCTGCACATAGTCCCCAACACTTTGAAACAATAGTGTGTGGAAGGCTTACAACGCAAAGAAAATTAATCTCTAAACTGCTGTTCTTCATAATTTAATTCATACACAAAACACATTTGAGCCAACCAGACTGGTTTAATTTATAAACCTTGTCATTCAGATATCAGGATTTATAAACTAAAAATGGTCATAGAAAGTATTCTACTCGTTATTAAACTTTAAATATGAAGATACAATTCTAGCTCTGACTGATTATAAATCGTAATTTTGACTGATTTTTTAACTAATCAATTCAACATATATTTAGACGGGATATTGCTATATTAACTATGCAACTTTATTGCAATGTTGCTGATATATGTACACTGTAACGCCAAGCCAGCAGAGGGAGCCCTCACCCGAGTACTGACTGCATACTTCTCCCTCTGCTTTCTCTACTGGCACTTCCTGTTTGGTGGCTTTATAAGCCAGATACTGAGCACATGACAGGTTGCGAAGTATTGCCAGTTTACCTGCCTTACCAAGCGTTTCTCATTGTTATCTTCTGCCTGACTTATTGTTTATTACTCTGCCTGATTGATTCGACTACTGATTACCTGGATTTGCCCCTTTTGCTTAGTTTGCCTGATTGGACTGTTACTCTGGTTTTGACCCTTTGCCTGTCTTCACGTTTCTGTCTGCTGCATATCTTTTTATTAAACTTCTGCATATGGATTCTAGTTCTGCCTCAGCGACGTCCTTACATACACTGAATAAAGAGCAGTCATGCTTGCATGGACAGCAAACCATAGAATATCACACACTTTCCCCAAAACAAACTTTTTTTTTTTTTTTTTACTTTATTGAAAAGAGGAAAAAAAGTCTTTTTTTTTTCAAAAGTTTTTTATTTGCTTTGACAAAAATCTGCATGCACAGATAGAACCAGAATCTTCTCAGTACATATATACTACTGTAAAAATCTAGTGATTTTTAAATCTAGTCTACCGATGCCTCTGGGTGTTTATGCACAGATATGAACAAAATCTCTCATTATGTTACTGTGGTGATTCATAGCACTGAAAGTGAAAGCATTTCTTGGGTGGGTCTTGCTCTGCTATTGTTTTGCATAAAGTAGAAAAGTTTAGGTCCGGGCTTCACAGGCTTCACTTCAGATCATATGCTGTCAGGGTCCTTTTGCTGCTCAGAAGAATTTGGTAAGAAATATACAGGCTAATCAGCCCTTTTGCGATGTATTTTTACTGTTTCACTGATCTTCTAAATGTTTAAAGAACTTTTGAAAACTCTTGACAGGAATATCTTGTTGTAAAATGAGGTCTATCTGGGATATCCTCATTTTTGTATTTTGCTACCTCACGTTTAGTGTAAATTTTTTTAAAGTCTTCTTCAATGTTGTAATGTAAAATGCTTTTTAGAAGCTTTTTCTAACATTAAAATGCATTGAATTAAAATGCACTGATTAAATGTATGGTAACACTTTAGAATACTGATCCTTTGTTAATGAATAACTACACAGGAACAAGTGACTAATGCACTATTAACATTGTAGTAACTACTATTACCTAACAAGAAACTCTGATTATTGATTTAGTAAGTAATAGTGCTCAGTTGAAACTGGTAGTTCACTATTAGCTAATCAATAACTACTATTGTTTTTATATATATCCTGGAGAACTACTAAGAACTACTGTATACAGGTTCATAATTAATGTGAATTATGCATAATTATGCATAATAATTCATTCTAAAATGAAAATCATGGTGACCCACTAGTAATGACTCAAGAATTATCGAATTCTTCAAAATGAACTACTAATTACTTGGATCAGTATTCTAAATTGAAAATCATCATAACTTCCTAATATTGACTGATGTCATTGTAAGCTTTTGAATATATGTAAGGTTTTGGATAGTAATGACTCAAGTGTTACTACATCCTTCTGAAGAAATTAATAATTATTTGGATCAGTATTCTAAAGTGAAGATCACGGTAACCCACTAGTAATGATTTAAGTGTTACCAAATCTAGCAAAATGAATTACTAACCAGGACCTTACAAAAACCTCAAAAGCTTACAATGACTTCAGTAATTACTAGATAATTATCACGATCTTCACTTTAGAATACTGATCCAAAAAATGTGTAATTCCTTTAGAGGAATGTAGTACCACCTGAATAATTAAGACCGCGATTTAAAACATGCATTGCGTGTTTTGAAGCGTGGGCGCGAGTGATTTGTAATAACAGTGAGGGTCTCAGAGCAACGCTATTATTAAAAGGCTCGATCGCTCTGCATTATTAATGAGAAGAAACTTGCTAACTTCACTGCGCTGTATTCTGTGTAAGATTGCATAAACCGTAAAATTCAATGTTATGAAAATTGTTTCAGGTAGGCTATGTTCATTCATTTCTATCGTCTGTTTGAACTCGGCACTGTTTTCGTTCCTTCATATGCATTTGGCTACCTACCAATAAGGAAACGGTCTGTAAAAAACATTTCACATGTACGGGGACAATGGGGCACAAACGCAGGGTTAATTGTAACACTACAAGATTTAAACATTTCCACATACCAAAATTTACAAAATTTTGAATTATTTCCTTGCCATTTCATCTCGATATAGAGAAAAAATGTGCCAAAGTTCAACATTTTTTTAAAGATATTGCTGAACATTTATTTAACCATTGCAAAAGTAAATTTCTGACTGATGTAAATTTGTCATCTCGGTTTTTAGTGTTTATTTAAAATGAGACATCTGTTTATTAATTATTTCACAATTATTTTAATCTCTAAACTGTTTTAAATAGTTCTGCTTCGCTTCTTATGCTTTGCTAAAAACGTGTTGGGTTGTGCTCCTCTCTCCCCTACACACGGAAGGATCGCGAATGCATTTTCTGCACTGAACCCAGCGATGAGTTTAACAACACTTGCAGTGCAGATTACAGTTCACCGGAGTGAGTGTGTCGAGCTTTTATGGACATGTTTCATATTTTAACATCTGTAAACAAAGAAATTAAAACTTAAATATTAGTAGGGAAATTTTACAGTTGTACTATAAAATAAAATGGTTATTTTTCTTAAATACTTAATTTCTGCCATATAAAACTTTTAATTAAGATTAAGCTTAAAGTAATGTCAATAGTTTTTTTTGATCTCAAATAGTTTGGTGGGTCATGAAATAGATTAAACTTGTCTAGGTGGGCCGCGGAATGGAAAAGTTTGGGAACCCCTGCTGTAGAGGGATCATGACCTTGGTGTTTTATAAAGGCTACCACCATCATGTTGTCTGAACGGACAAGGATGTGGTTCCCCTTAAGGCTGGCAGAAAGGTTTATAGGTTGAGAAAAACTGCCATCATTTTAAGGCAGTTGATATGTAGGCTGAATGCCGCTCTGCCCTCGCACAGTGCCCCCTTCCTTCTGGAGGACAATCCCAATCGAACGCCTGTCTGATACAGATGAGGGAAGTCACCTTGAGTGGGTCACTTTGAGGTGATGCCATCCCAGGTGTCAAGCATGGGACGGTACACAGGCTTTGAGCCAAAATTAAAGGGGCCGGATGTAAAGCAGGGCCGGTGGAATCATTGAGTGCGCAGGGCCAGAGACAGTCCAAAAGGCAGGACTGTATATTGATAAGCCACCACCTTTAACGGGAATCTCAAGAATGGTCTGTGATGAGATGCTGTCTGGATGTGAAAGTAAGCATCTTTCAGATCCTAAGCCTGAAGCTTATCTTCACCCAAAATACAATAATGTGAAAGTGTGGGATCTTCCTGGCATTGGAACACCAAACTTCAAAGCCGATGAGTATCTTAAACTGGTTGAGTTTGAACGCTATGATTTTTTCATCATCATCGCTTCAGATCGGTTCAGAGAATGCCACACTCAGCTGGCCAAAGAGATCACGAGAATGGGGAAAACGTTTTATTTTGTTCGTTCCAAGATTGACTCAGTCATTGATGCTGAGAAGAGGAAGAAGAGCTTTGACCAGAAAATGACACTGGATACCATCCGAGAGGACTGTGAAAATGGTTGGTTATTCAGTTGACACGACAATGTTTTTATTATATACAGTAATTATTATAAAATATTTAATGGCTTATTTTATGATGTCCTTTCCTGTTTCTGTCTAGGTCTGAGAAAGATTGGTGTAGAGGATCCTGTTGTGTTCCTGATCTCTAACTTTGAGCTCGGCAAGTATGATTTAAATCTGCTGCAGGAGAGGATGGAGAAAGAGCTTCCACAACATAAGAGACGTGTGCTGATGCTGGCTTTGCCGAATATCACACTGGAGATCAATGAGAAAAAGAAGAAAGCTCTAGAGGAAAACATTGGAAAAGTTGCCTTACTGTCTGCTTTGGTGGCTACAGTCCCTGTTCCTGGTCTTTCGGTTGCTGTGGATATAGCCATTGTTAAAAGGGAGATAGAAACATACTACAGTACCTTTGGTCTAGATGATCCATCCCTGCAGAAGATCTGCGAAAGATCTGGGAAGACCATTGAGGAATTCAAAAGTCTTATGAAGTCACCACTGAGTGGTGGGATAAACCCAGCTTCAATATTATCCTTAGCGGGTGCTGCATCCCTGTTTGTGGCTGAAAATACAGTTGAGTACGTTGTGAGTCTCGTACCCCTACTTGGCAGTCTGGTGGCAGGAGGAATGTCCTATATGACAGTCTCAACAATGCTGAAGAGAGCTCTGAATGAAATAGCAGAAGATGCCAGAAACGTGCTAATGGCTTCAGTGCAGACTGAAGTGTAAACACAGAATATGACATAGAAATTACGTGTATTCAAGTAGCAGCTGCTTTGATTCAAACTTACAGCAAATTTCTGTTAGTTCACTAAATATGATCTTGCATTTCTTTTTACTTGGTTCTTTTGTTTCATTTCTTTAACTGAAATTTACTTTCCCCTTGGAGAAAAAAAATGCAGCATCATAATCTCTGTTGCTACACTCATGTTACATGACATTAAAAACATTTATCACTTTGGGATGGGTTTTGTATTCAGTTGTTTTCTTAATATGATATAGGGCAAACTTTTGACTATCATCTCAATTTGATGCCATTTGAGGAACAATACTCCCAGTGCTGGTTTCACTTATGAGTCAAAGATAAAGATCAGAACAGGATGTTGCATTTACATGCACACGTCTTCTCATGTCACATGTACAGGTTTTAACAAATGAACTCGGTCATTTACTTGCAGCTCTCTGGAATAAGTGATTATACATGTCAGCGAAAATCCAACCAAATTTGAGAAATCAAAATCAGTAGCCAGACCAAGATCATTACACCAAGATGATTAAAGCACACAAATCCAAAAACACTTAGCCAAAGATGTGCGTGAAACAGCCGCAGTGATGGGGTTATGCTCAACATAACTTATGTATTCTGTGAAACAGGTTGCACTGCTTTTGGTTCAGGTCTGTTCTGTGCTTGTACATTTTGTATGTTAATATGGATCTGTTTTACTTGATGCTACCAAAGATGTTCATAACATATGCAGACTGATATAATGTTTGATATAATGTCAGATTGATGTAATTTGTTTCTTCTTCTTCTCACTAACATTAAGATATGAAAATCAAATAAAAAGCCAACAAAAAAATATGTAGGTTAGATGATTGTTTTAAAAGTCCATAGATAATGCCATCAGTTTATACTGCTGTTAACACTTTCTCAAACCAACGGATGCGATGAGAACAGTTTTCCGGTTTGGTGACATTCAACATATACCCCATATACCCAAAACAACTGCGGTCACAACTGGTCAACACTCAACAAAATATAACAAAGAAGAGTGTTGCACAGTTGGTGTGAACAAAGACTTACAGACACATTTATGCCTACATTTACAGTTATTTACAGGTGACTGCAGTGTATCACAGCAGACAGTAAACCTGCTGCATCTGAAATAATTCTAATAATGTTATTGTATTTTAAGTTATTTCAATTGGTGAGGGAACATATAGCCTCCATTGCTAAAATAGTTTTTGAATAAGTTGACAACTGTATTAAAAAACTAATTCTGCACGTGTCAGTGTTGTCAACTCACTTGAACTTTCCCACATTCAGAGCACACATGATTTTTCACGCTGCTATGTATTTTCTGGTGCACTTTATAATGGCCAAGCCTTAAAAAACTCTTTCCACAAAGAGAACACACATAGGTCACCAGTGTAAAAGATTCTTCCACAGTTATGAAATACTGATGCTTCTCTCGCACGTCATTCAGGTCTCTACCTTCCTCTTTCACTTCCAGCAGGTCTGAAATCAACATTCAGAAGATAAAGTGTCACAAAAGCAAAAAAACTGCTTTTTATTTGATCTCATTCTCATGTGAATGCCATCAAACATTAGTAAACAGCTGCTATACAACATGATGGTCATTTATAGGAGTGACCCTAATAAGCGCACTTTCCTAATAATGCTGCTTGTTTTATTCATTCTATCAAAAACAAAGCATGAGACAAACGACTTGTTTCTCAGCAAATGCACACATTCTTGTTATTTTATTTCATTTTGAGCGAATCTAATGTTTGGTTCCTGGGTTACTTGGAATCATGTGTTGGACGGTCAGTGCAGAAGTCACATCATATCTTCCCCTACAAACATAATATAAATTTTTTAAATCTTAGATTTTTGAAAAGAGATATATTTTTCTAGATTTTTTTTTTTTCAAATCAGAGTCATAATTTTAAAACCTAGTGATGTAAAATGCTGGTTAATTCAGTTTCAGGTTGATACTAAAATAAAACAGATGTGACTACCAACGTTATATTGAAGGAGTCTGCTGTGATTTAAAACTGTTTGTTGAAAAAAGCATCTGCTAAATGAATGAATGTATTAAATGTTCTGCACTTTTACAGATCAATGTTAGGTTTATCATCATCATATTATTATTTTTCAGAGTGCAGAGCAATGACAAATCTAAATATGATTTTACTAGGCCTACAATTATTTACAGTAGCAGATTAGGTTGTACAACGTGCATGGTAATAAATTATACAATTTATGTTTCATGTTTGTAAACAGCCCTGACAGTGAAGTCTGGCGTCAGTAAAGCTGCTGAGAGATCTCACTCCTGCAGCTTTTTTCCTCTTGACCGCTGCAGGCAGGTGTGTTTGATCGGGAATGGAGCTAAACTCCTCCGAAAATT
>NC_081156.1:9987542-10120042 GCF_012432095.1 Onychostoma macrolepis
TAAACACATAGACATTAATAACGGTGCCAGTGTGATAGTGCAGGTGTTTTCTGAGATGCAGCGCTCGTTCTCCGCTGTGACCCCTGAGTCCTGACGTGATCCTTCAGGTGAACGGTTGCTCTGTGAATCCTCAGGTGTTCAGTGATCTTTTACACGCGGAGCTCTTTACACGCTGACAGCATGTGTAGGGTTTCTCTCCGCTGTGAATCCTGACGTGCTCTTTGAGCGTGAAAGTCTTTGCATTGTAAGGCTTTGAAACAGACACGTTACACAATGGTCAGTACTTCACAATTCAAGTTTATTTCCATTAAATGCACTGGTTGGAATATACAGTGTATATAAGTATATACAGTATATATAGGGGTCAAAGATGAAGAGTTTTTCAAGCATCAAAACTATAACATTTTAATACAGCTTTAAATTATTTTTGTAAATAATAATATATCATTTTAATTTAACTTTAATTTTACTCATTTGTCAGTAAGACGTTTTTAATCATTTAAATCATTTAAAATATAATACAATTTAGTATTATAATTTTTTCCTTGATATAGTTTAGAATAAGTATGTTTTGTTTTAACATAAATATATCTGTTAAGCTGAATGACCATGGAACTTTATTTGACCCATATTTTGACATTTTATTTTCATAAAAGTTATCTAAAACATAAAAGTAGACACTTTGCATTTAATATACTTTGTGTGTATAAAATCACATTTGGAAATTTTAGTTTGATGTGAACACCAAACGAGGACATCTCGTCTTTAAACATTTAACACAAATATTGTTTTCCAGTAAAAATATCTAAACATTCTTAAAACAAGATACATTTAATTAAGAACTTGTTTTTCTTTCAGTCAGTAAATGTGGTGAATCATTTCATGCTTTGAAACTTTAATGTTGCCTGAACAGTCAGAAGTTATGAAGAATAATCACCGAACTGTGTGTTCCTCAGGTTCTTCCTCTGTCGCTCTGCATCACTCGTGTCTTCACGATCCTCTTTAATAAACATCTTTACAATATTGTCACACAAGTATAAGTTAATAAACCCAGAGTTTAAAGTTTAACCTGTTAACTGTCGGTTCCACTTCTTCAGTATAGACCCAAAAATGACATTTCCAACTTAAACCGTTATACATTTTGAATGCTTTGGAGCAGAGACTTAAGGTTGGTCTGTTTTTAAAGAAGACACTTGGCAGATTATTGTAGAGGTGATAAAAGTTATAAAAATTATATTACAAAAAAGTTATGGAAGTTTAAGTAAAAAATGTAAAATGTAAAAATTTTAATATTTACATTTTATATCAAATATATATTTTACAAAACATGTTTTACTGTAAAACTGCTAGAAAATCAAATCCAAAAATCTGAAAGAGTTGTGTTCCAAATTTGTGACCCTGGACCACAAAACCAGTCTTAAGTCGCTGGGATATATTTGTAGCAATAGCCAAAAATACATTGTATGGGTCAAAATTATTGATTTTTCTTTTATGCCAAAAATCATTAGGATATTAAGTGAAGATCATGTTCCATGAAGATATTTTGTAAATTTCTTACCGTAAATATATCAAAACTTAATTTTTGATTAGTAATATGCATTGCTAATAACTTCATTTGGACAACTTTAAAGGTGATTTTCTCATTATTTTGATTTTTTTGCACCCTCAGATTCCAGATTTTCAAATAGTTGTATCTCAGAAAGATTATTTGTTCAGCTTTCAGATGATGTATAAATCTCAATTTTGAAAAATTGACACTTATGACTGGTTTTGTGGTCCAGGGTCACATGAGGTTGATATCTCAAAAAATGAGCTTTCAGTGAAATTTTGTTTGGGCGTAATATCAAGCTTTTCCACTAGATGACCATCAAACCACATTAGTAACCATATCAGGGCGGCTCCATTTCTATACACGGTTTGAGTGATCTGAAACATGTTTCTCCATACTTTTCTCAATATTTATGACATAGACATCACATTCAGAAGTATTAAGGGCAGTATGGCAGTATTTGATTTCAATTCAACCTCTAAAAACACAAAAACATGCGACAAGAACCCTGGACGTACGTTATAGTTCACGCTGCTTCAAAAATTGAGAATCTATCGTTTTTTTCTTTATATTCGAAACACTTAAACCTTTTTTTTCTCAAAAAGTAGAATGAATGTTATCTTTTGAATACTTGACATGAACATGAATGCAGATTTTTACTGATTTCTCATGATTTTATATATGTATCACTATTTCAAAGCAGGGCTCGCAAAATCGCTAGCCCGACGTCCCGGGGCTGTTGTGTTTTCCAGTCGGGCTACCAAAATGTATCACTGCCTGCCCGACGGGCTCCTTAAATACAGATCTCCCGCGGGTCCTTACAAACTCAAGTGAGTTGTATCAAAATTAAGGCCATAAAAAGTTTTAAATACGTTAAATGGTAAAAGAAATGTCTTAATTATAATTTCAAGAGGTCTTACAGTTGGGGACGGAAAGACAAGAGTCGCGCGATACGGCAGGATTAAACTTCAAAAGGCATTGAATAAATATGAGCGCTGCACGTTTCAAGTCAAAACGCGGCGCGGTTGTCTTCATGTGAATGTATCTGAAGGGAACCGACTGTCCTCAGAAACGTGTCGTTGGCATTTTAACTTCATTTTACCTATAATTCCTGATAAAGCAGCGTTTATGAGCGCGGAGCTGCTTTGTGTACAGCGTTTCCGGGGAAACCGCAATATTTCAGCGCTCCTAAAGCGCCACCTCGTGGCAGAGAGTGAATCTGCATTTCCAATAAGCCTTTCTTGCTGTTTATGGTCAGATCAATGCAGATATCAACTCATGTTTTTACGCAGCAAACACATAGTTGTAAATGAGAAAGAAGTTAATATGCCTTCTAAAAATCTAAACAATTAAGACAGTAATATTTATACGTTTTAAATTAACAATTTATATGCTTGATTGTTCCCTTTTCATAAAAACGGTCTATAGCCTGAAACACTGTTGTATAAGATTTTTGTTTTTGTGAAAACCTGTATCTGAACTGTAAATCATGTAATTTTATGGCTCAATACGGTATGTTACCATAGACATTGTCCAGCCCCGCTCATTCTGTGTTCATTTTACTTGTGCAGCTCTTAAAATGGGTCATAAATTGCCTTAAATATATATTTTTTAAATTCTGCAGATACCCTGTAAATAGTGAAATAAAATTCCTTCCTTCATATTTGTTGATATTTGTGTATTGAAAATATTTTTGATTGACGTTTAAACTCCTATCTGATTTTCTATATTAAAAATAATAATAATAATAATAATAAAATAGTAATTTTTTAATTCGGGCTAGTTAAATTAATTTTCGGGCTACCAAAATCTGAAGAGTACCTGCCCGAAGGGCTACCAGGGATTTAGAAATTTTGCGAGCCCTGCAAAGTAAAGGTCAGAACTCGCTCTGACTCTGATGAGTACTCTTCTTGCAAATTAATAAATTGCTCTGTAAAATATTTCAAAAATCAGTCACCAAATATGAAAACTAGAGTCTTTAAGCTTTCAAACGATATATAGTTTGTCAAGATTGCTTTAGGTTCAGACTAAGATATTACAAAAGTCAACACAAAAGTCATGTTAAGGTCTTAGATCAAATATAGTTTATTTTTCATAGGAAAGCCAGGTGAAACTTTACTGTACTCTGATAAACTTGTGAACCCAACTGTCATAGAGGTATCTGCTCTGAGATCTGAACAGTTATGCAGCAAAATATAATTTTTAGAACTAGTGAACTGTTACAGCTATAATATCTGTTTCAAGATAAAAAAAAAAAAAAAAAAAAGCTGATGAAAGCATGCTTGTTGCCTTAATGCTTGGATTGCTGTACTGAGCCATAGTTCCCACAGTCATGAACAACCTGGAAAAACTGATTTCCATACCAGAAAAGTTATGGAAATAAATGCACTGTAGTCTGTATATGGGACACAATGTGTGACCAGAATAATTTAACAACAATGTATATTTTAACTTAAATGCATTTGTGCAGAGGTCTGCACATTTAGTTCATGAACTTCTGAACTATAAACCGACTAAATACTCCATGAATATGATCATTCATCCATAAAATGAGGCAGGTCACACTTGACACATTTTGCTCCTTTTTTATTTGTTAATTTCATCATGTACAGTTTGCACGCTACACATTTGCGGTCTTGGTTATGAGACAACTAAATTATGTAATTAATGAACTCTATTAATCATAAACACACGGGGCTTGACTGATTTTTGCAGTCCAAGTAGACAGTATGAACACTAGTGCACCTGTAATAAGCTTATTTCAGTGTAGACAGATTCTCACTCGTGCTGAAAGAGTCGATTAGAGTAGAGGTCTGCATTCCCGCGGCTGTCCCGCGGACCCGACCAGATTTCTTGCGACGCGGGATTAAATTCCCGAATAAAACGCGGTTGCGGTCGGTACCTCTGGTGCAATTTGAACGGGAGCAGGCGGTCTAACAATATCCCGTTCCCGACGTCTTTTCAGAACAGCATATCTGCGCTTTATTCAAGCACCGGTAAGCCTGCACTCGACTGTTATGCACGTGCTGCACCGTGCACGCATGAACCAGTGCTTCGTTTTATTTGCGAGGTCTGTGCGCAGCATGTGCATAACGATGCTCAGAGCAGGCTGTAGCCTACCAGTGAATATACGGCCTACAGACAGAACAGGCGGGTTGTCGATGAGTGACAGAGCAGAATAAAGATGGAGCAAAATGTGGATGCGCTGTCCTTGAAGAACGCTCAACTCGGTTTTGTTTATATTTTGCTTAGCCTATAATTTTAAATGACAGATGTCGAATTTATTTATTTTTCTTCCGCGACACTTTTCCTAGGCTACGGTGTTTACAGCAAGATGTTAAACGAATTTAGTATTTTGACAAGAGAATAAAATTATAATAGGCCATTTTTGTACAACCTACATTTTTTTTCCCTCTGCGACACTTGTTCCTATTGTGTTGTAAAAGTTAAACGAATTGTATCCTGACAAGACTAATAAAATAAAAAATACAATTTTGTGCAGACTACGTTTTTATTTGTTAGCCTATCTGTCTTTCTTTCAGTAGAGGACATTTAAATGTGTGATTCTGGAAACAAGATCTAAATTTAGCGGGAACGGTCGGGTCGGGAAGAAAATTCTTCAAAGCGGACAGCGGGTGAACTAAGAGTTAATATATCGCGGGAGCGGGTGGGTGCGGGATATAACCTCGCGGGAGCGGGACAGTCCCGCGCAGACCTCTAGATTAGAGGAATAGAAATCATTCATTCTATTTAAAAAACACCAGCTGTGCCATTATTAATGATACACGCGAGAACCAATGACATCTGACATCCCTGATTCCAAACACACCATATTCTGAAGGACAGAGATGAGTTGAGAGATTTGAGAGTCACAGCAGAGAAATAATGACTAATATTTCTGTTCGTAACACTGGACTAGCTTTACAGTGTTTCTGTGGTTCTCGTTTGGAGCTTCACAGCTCATATAGACTTGGACATTCTGCTAAACATCTTAATTAATGTTCAACAGAAGAAAGTCTAGAAGTTTGGAAGAAAGGTCCCCGTTTTTTTTGGAAACTCACAATTAAAGCTTCCAACACTTGCTTTTTTTTTCATGCATCACCTTACAACAAATATGATTAAGTAAATAAAAACTGTTGAAGGAATATTTCATCCAAAAATGACAATGTGCTGAAACCGTACTCTCAGTTCATCCCAGATCAGGATGAGTTTGTTTCTTCATCAGATTTGTAGAAATGTGTCTCTGCAATGGATGCTCTGCAGTGAATGGGTGCCGTCAGAATGGGAGTCCAAATGACTTAATGCTGGATTTGTTTCAGCTTTTGTCTTCTCCAGATGTTAACTGATGGACTGAAATGGTGTGGATTATTGTGATGTTTTTATCAGCTGTTTGGACTCTCATTCTGACGGCACCCATTCACTGCAGGGCATCCATTGCTGAGACACTCATGCAGTGACACATTTCTACAAACCTGATGAAGAAACACACTCATCCTAATCTTGGATTTCCACTTTTTAATGAACTCTTCCTTATATGATTTTAATGCAGATATAATGTTATTTAAATAACATTTCTAAAAGCATCCCTGCAGGAATAGTGACATTCACTTCGTCAGCTTGGGACAGTGCTTCTTCTTATGAGTCAGCAGCGTACTCAACCGTCCGAAGCACTTCCCACACAGCGGGCACTCGTAGGGTTTCTCTCCGGTGTGCACTCGCTCGTGTGCTTTGAGCGAGTCGGAGACGGTGAAGCACATCCCGCAGCGAGCGCACTTGTACGGCTTCTCTCCGGTGTGAATCCTCTGGTGCCGCTTGAGGTAAATGAGTCTGGTGAAGGCTTTCCCGCAGTCGAAGCAGACATGTGGCTTCTCACCGGTGTGGATCTTCTGGTGCTCTTTGAAGTTGTGGTGCCATAAGAAGCCGCGTCCGCACTGCGAGCAAACGAAGGGCCGCTCGGTAGCGTGCGTTTTCACGTGCTTCTGCAGATGCCGGGCCTCGATGAAGCTCTTCCCGCACTGAGTGCAGTGGTATAACTTCTCTCCTGAGTGCTTCTTCATGTGACCCACCAGGTTCCCGTGATAAATGAAGCTCTTGCCGCACTGAGGGCAGGTGAAGGGTCTTTCTCCGGAGTGAATGCGTATGTGGATCTTCAGGTTTCCTTTATGCGTGAAGTGGCGTCCGCACTGGCGGCAGGTGAAGGGCTTGAGTCCCGTGTGGATCTTCGTGTGATGCAGGAGGCTTCCTTTGTGTGTGAAGCTCTTTCCGCATTGATCACACCCAAACGGCTTCTCTCCGGTGTGGATCCGGATGTGATCGGTGAGATTGTCTTTGTGGATGTAGCTCTTGCCGCACTGCTGGCAAACGTACGGCCTCAAGCCAGTGTGAACTCTTAGGTGATTCTTAAGGCTCTGTTTGTGAATGAAGCTCTTGTCGCACTGATCACAGGGGAACGGTCTGTCCACGGTGTGAATCCTGTAGTGATCCATCAGGTGCTCTTTACATGCAAAACTCTTCTGACACTGAAAGCAGGTGAAGGGCAGTTTGCAATTCGCTCTCGGAACCACTATCTGCTTCAGGTTGGTTTCGGTCTCCGTGCAGCTTTCTCCGGAGTGAACCCTGAAGTGGTCCATCAGGTGCTCTTTGGACTCGAAGCTCTTTTTGCATTCGAGGCAGGTGAAGAAAAAGCCAGCTGTTTTCTGAGCTCTCTTATGAGACAAGCCCTTCCCAGACTCTGAGCAGCTCAAGATCTTCTGTCTGCTGAGGACAAGCTGAGGATCCTCGAGCTGATGATTATCGTCCTCACTCTCCTCTTCACTCTCCTCCTCACCTTCCTCCTCACTTTCTTCCTCACTTTCCTCTTCACTCTCCTCCTCACTCTCCTCTTTCACTTGCATCGGGCCTGAAGTAAACACGATAAAAAAAAATTAAAATCACAGACTGATGATTGTCAAGGTAATGGAAATAAAATTTGCACCTCTGCATTGACCCGGAACACGGTACATAAAAAGTAAATAAATAAGCCCTACTTCTTAAAAGAAATGAAACTTTAATGCTTTAAGACCCTCAAAATACACATCTTTTTTGTTGATTTTGTTTTACAATTATTTTTAAGAAATGTAATCATTTAAAGGGGTCATGAACTGAAAAACCAAAATTCCCTTGATGCTTTGACACAAGAGCTCACTGTACTATAAAAACATCCTGTAAGTTTCAGAACTCAAAACTTTTGTCATTAGTCTAAAAACAGCTGAAGGCTTGTGGAGTGTAAGACTCTATGATGTAATAGTGTGGATGAGCACCGCCTCCACAGAAGATGACCAATGCCTGATTCTACATCACTGCCTGTTTAGCCCCACCCACCTATTCTACATTTCTGCCTGTTTTGCCCCGCCCACCGATTTTACATTGCTGTCTGTTTAGCAACCTCCCACCAATCCTACGTCGCTGCCTGTTTAGCCCCACCCGCTGATTCTACGTCGCTGCCCGTTTAGTACCGTCCACCGATTCTACGTCGCTGCCTGTTTAGCCCCTCCCACCAATTCTACGTTGCTGCCTGTTTAGCCCCTCCCACCAATTCTACATTGCTGCCTGTTTAGCCCCGCCCACCAATTCTACATTGCTGCCTGTTTAGCCCCGCCCACCGATTCTACCTCGCTGCCTGTTTAGTACCTTCCAACGATTTTACCTCGCTGTCTGTTTAGCCCCTCCCACCACTTCTATGTCGCTGGCTGTTTAGCCCAGCCCACCATTTCGAATTCTGTTCATTTTATTAGGAAATTCAAGCAATAAATAATGTATTGGCGCTCTTTAATGTGGCATGATAGATCGCTGTAGACACCTCAGATCAAGTGAAGTGGCAGCACAGTGAACTGGTCATCTCTTTCGCTTTATAGTTTGTTTGCAATCACGTGATTCTGATGATGCGCAAAATGCAGCTGGAGGGCAGGAAGTGATTTTTCTCCATAGGAATCAGTAGCAGAAAATCAAAATTCCTGTGTTTTGCATTGTTTATGGATGCTCAAATCGGCCAAACCGAGAAACCACAAGGAGCTTTTATTGTGTAGGACAATTTGTTGTTCATAAGTGGGGGAAAGTCAAGAAACTGACTGAAAAACATGAAAAAGTGGCTTGTAAAGCTGCGTCTGCGGTCGAGAGGAGCGAGTCGGATTATGCTTGTGTGTGCAAATGGTTAATATAATATAAGATATAATAATATATTAAAATACTAATAAAGATATAAACAGATTGGACCGCCACCGCTCACGCATTCAGCGTGAGACGGTCAGAATTCACTCAATGCTAAACGGCCATGTCCGGCGCGCTGTGCACTTCAGTGTCGGGCTGATTCCGGCTCGGATGCGGCAGTGTCGGCTCGCTAACGGCCGCCGCATCTGACCCGATTGACTCGGCCCGAAATCTGGCAGTGAGTCCACAGGCATCCGGCCTGAGTGCGGCAGACAGAGTCGGGCCGAGGGGTAGGCCAAGTCTCAGGCAGGCGAGAATCTAACTGGAGCTGGCCCGAGTGTATTTTGCTATCTGGGATGTGGCTGTTGGTCCTATTAGCAGCACTTAAAACAACTTATTTAAATTCTGAATCGATTATAGCCTAGAAAGCGAGCAAATAGCGCTTTCATATATAACGTTAATCACTAAAAAGCTGTCACTCACTTCGCAATCTCACAATGTTCCGTAATATGAAGCTCTTACAACTGCAAATGATATCTTATTTACATCGTGTCTGCGTGTGGCGTTTAAAGTGAATTCTGACTGTCTCAAGGCGTGTTCACACCAGACGCGAATGAAGCGTTAAGCGCGAGTGATTTACATGTTAAGTCAATGCAAAGATGCGAATAAACATCTTGCGGCGCGGTTCGCGCGAGTTGAAAAATCTGAACTTTGGTGAAAACTCGCGCCGCGTTAACCAATCAGGAGCTTGCTCTAGTAGTGACGTGATTACGACGTAGCGAGGGAGGCAGAAATCCTAAACAACAATGGAGGACAAAATCATCGTCGCTGTACGATACATCTTCCTACTTTTATAGAAACAGGAATAAAAAGGATCTTGCTTGGTGTGTTACTTTGTGCACAACATAGTAAATCATAATTTATAGCCTATTTGTTACATAAAAATATTATTTCTATGTTAAGACTAGAATAGGCTACTTATGGCAAACATTTGTACATTCATTATAATTATATCCTATTGCAAATACACTCACAATAGTATAGTAAAAAATAGTTATTTGTGATTGGACCAGTGTAGTGTAATGAGACTGGAGCCGCCTGGCAGAAGCCCCTCCTTGACGCGAATTCGCGTCTGTTGTGAAGTGAATTTCAGGCGTGAATGAAGTGAGTAAACTCAAAATGTTCAAGCGTCCAACTACGCGCGAATAGCGCAATTTATTCACGCAAGTCACGCTGAATGCGCGAGAGGTGGCAGTCCAATCTATTTATATCTTTATTAATATTTTAATATATTATTATACCTTATTATATTAACCATTTGCACACGAGCATTATCCGACTCGCTCCTCTCGACCGCAGACACAGCTTTACAAGCCACTTTTTCGTGTTTTTCAGTCAATTTCTTGACTTTTCCCCCCTTACGAACAACACATTTTCTTACACGATAAAAGCTCCTTGTGGTTTCTCGGTTTGGCTGATTTGAGCATCCATAAACAACGCAAAACACAGGAATTTTGAGTTTCTGCTACTGATTCCTATGGAGAAAAATCACTTCCTGCCCTCCAGCTGCATTTCGCGCGTCATCAGAATCACATGATTGCAAACAACCTATAAAGCGAAAGATGACCAGTTCACTGTGCTGCCACTTCACTTGATCTGAGGTGTCTACAGCGATCTATCACGCCACATTAAAGAGCGCCAATACATTATTTATTGCTCGAATTTCCTAATAAAATGAATGAAACAGAATTCGAAATCTGAGACTTTGTTTCATAGCAAAAGTAAGAAAGTGGGAGGCGCACTATATACGGTTCATTCATCAACTGAAAACAGAAATTCATCACTTTTATAATCTGATAGTGAAAGTTTATGCATAAAATGAATGTGTTTTGTTTGAAAACTTTTCTGAGTAATATTTATTTTGTTAAAAATATACATGTAGGTTTCATAAATCTTGACCTTTTGAGCACAAAAATAATACTACTAATACTGATAATTCTCAGATTATAATGTTCTTATAAATTACATGCATACGGCTACAATTTCTCATCAATATTGAAAAAAGCATAACTTTTTTTTATTATTTGTGGTTCAGGTGTAATTTTGAAATATTTATTAATAAAAGGGTAAATACTACAGAAGCCCATGTCTGCCATAGGATAAAAAAATAAAACGTAATTTCAACTCATCTCACAATTCTGACTTTTCTTCTCAAAATGTATATGTTTATATCATGAAATTCTGACTTCATATCTGGCAATTGAAAGTTATATATACAATTTATAGTTTATATGATATATAAATAACATCTTTGTCTTAAATATGCATGGATGTGTGTGCATCAATATATAGCCTACATAAATGTACACAGTACATACGCATATATTATGTAAACAAACTTTTATTTTGGATGCAATTAATCGCGATACAGACACAGATTTTGAATACATTATTCCAGGCTCATCTATGGCACAATATTGATTGCCACAAAATTAATTCCCATTTGTCCCTAAATTTCTTTAAAAAGAAAGAAAAAGCACATCGTAAACAAAGGCAAATTCATAAACATTTAAATGCTTACCAATTCAATACTACAGACACGAGACCTGAACTACACTATATTGCCAAAAGTATTGGGTCACCCCCTTCTAATGAACAGGTTTTACTACTTTAGTAATTTCCATGAGTACAAATCTTAATGTTTAAGCATATAATGATATTCTAGGGAATTGTGTGCTTCTAATTTTAAAGTAACAGTTTGGACAGAACAATGACAATGCCTCCGTGTATAAGGCAAGGTTCAAAAAGAAATGATTGATTGAGTCAGTGTGGAAGAACTTGACTGGTCTGCAGAAAACCAAGTCCTGATCCAAGCTGAACACCTCTGCTGTGACTTTAAATGCAGATCTTGAGCCAAAAACTCTTTACCAAACACCAATTACTTGTACATATGGGTACAGTCATTTTAGACGCTTCCAAAACTGTTGCAACAGAGATGGAAATACAATATTTAAATACATGAATTATGTTTCCATCTTTGTTGCCACAGTTTTGGAAGTACCTTTTTTTGTTCTAAAGAAGGGGGTGTGCCAATACTTTTGTCCATATAGTGTATGTACAAGTCATTGGCGTTTAGTGATGAGTTTTTGGCTCAAGATCTACATTTAAAGTCACACCAGAGGTGTTCAGCTTGGATTAGGACTTGGCTTTCTGCAGACCAGTCAAGTTCTTCTACACTGACTCAATCAATCATTTATTTTTGAACCTTGCCTTATACACAGAGGCATTGACATGTTAGAATATGAAAGAGTCCTGTCCAAACTGTTGCTATAAAATTAGAAACACACAATTCCCTAGAATATCATTATATGCCATAAACATTAAGATTTGTACTCATGGAAATTACTAAAGCAGTCAAACCTGTTCATTAGAAGGGGGTGCCAATACTTATATATATATATATATATAAAACCATAGGAAAAATGGCTTACTAACTTTTTCTGTGTAAAGTTGTGTCAAATTATACAACTTTGTGGCCATGACAATGCAGCTATAAATCCTTAAATGGTGGAAAGTTATGACTTACACAGTGCCACAGTATATAAATAATACAGATATAATTAATGGAAGTTGTTTTATGTTTTCCTGCTTTAAAATTCTGATTTTTCAGCCCAATTATAACGTCATGCCAAGAATTGTGTTGATTGAGCTGGAAGGTTCGCTTACCTCAGATAAACTACATGCATGTATTTCAGAGTTTGTTTATTAGTCCTGCTTTCTCAAAATGGTGATCTTCATGGGCGCGTCCGCGGAAACTGCTGCTCTCACGAACGCGCATAGCTCGAGATTGCCGTTAAATAAACTACACTTCGGTCGGTTTTTCGCGAAAACCTATCGTATGTTTTCAGTACACAGCAATATTTATGGTGCCTTTGCGTCTCTTTTTAAGCTTGAAAAGGGAGTCGCCATTATGTAAACACTAGCGAGCGAGTCAATAAAAACATGTTATTTTCAAAACAAAGAAAGACACGGCTCATGGACATTGCTCTTAACATGCACTCAAAACATAATGTTTCTTTAACAGAAGTTCTGCCATTCAGATATTATTACCATCTAATCTGGTACGCTAACAGTTACTTAAATACATAAATACAGTCATGAAAAACATATATTTCCCCTCGTTTATACAATCTGTTATTTCACAGCAGTCAATAATGAAGAATCAAACCTCCTGGTTCCTCTATTTGCTCATCTTTCACTCTGCAAGGCTCGGCAATCCTCATTTCTTCACTCTCCTCTTTAATAAAGTCCATCTTTACACCAGAATGTGATGAAGACCTCAGATGATGAAGCAGGAGTTGTTTTGGCCTGTTTGGAAACGAGTCTTCATCGCGGTCTGGATTACTGCGATATTCGCCGCATTTTAGGCCAGACTAAATGTACGTCCTTTTGAGCCAGTCGAGGTATATTTTTAGGTAATATCTCCCGGGTTGGTTTTTTTTATTTACAATAAAGTGTGCTGTTGAACGATGGACTGACACTAACGTAAGATGGCAAACACGGCTGCTTCTTCTTCTTGAGTTTTAGCGTCGGTTGCAAACACGTTTTTTTTTGGCGCATTAGCGCCGCCGCCGGACGGGAGTGTGAAGCGCGCCGCATGGAAGATGGCTTTTGGCCAAAGTGTGTGTATATATATATATATATATATATATATATATATATATATATATATATATATATATATATATATATATATAAAAGAGAACATCTAGAGAACTTCCAGGAAAGACAGAAAGTAAAGAGAAGGCAAGTGAAACATCATCTGCAAAATAAAACCACTTCTCTCCAAAACAGGTGTATGTATAATTTATTATAACATTTTTAAAAAAGCTGTGGCGCTAACAATCTGATGAGAAGTATTAATGTAACAATACTCCAAAAACATGAAATGTATTTTAAAATGATTCCCATTGTTTATAAAGAAGAAATACATGTGTGTTATGCGAAAGGTTAATGCATATAAAATTAAAATGGCCAGCAGATAAGGGATATGCATATTCATTTATTGGTTAAAACACTTGATCACACAAATGATCTTTCATCTTAATCAGACTTGACAGTTTTGATTGTAAAAGTTACAACATCCAAAATAAAGCCAAAGCCTTTTTTATTTTTATTTTTGTAATTCACATTATCCACTCACGCAACAACCTTTTATTTAGAAGGCAGGAATTATTATGCAATATTGTGTGTTGAATTTTCACCCAATCAAAGTAATGAGAGTTCTCTGATTGGCTTGAGACTGTATCTATTTGTGGATTTGTGTGCACCTCTTGGCTTTGTGTTTGTGGCATAAAAACATTTGCATATTTATTATTTGCAAATCTCATTTTATTTATTTGTGTAATCAGTTCATTTTTGCGAAGCTTCAATATTTGTGGATCTCATTCTATTAAGACATCATCACGCACTGATTACTGTATAGGTATTTCACAGGGTCAATTACCTCGTCTTCAGTTAGTACAAAATGCTGCTGCCAGACTTTTGACTCGCACAAAGAAGAGAGAGAATTAACCATTTCTTTACACTGGTTGCCTGTAAAATTTAGAATTTAATTTAAGGTTTTGTTGATGGTTTTCAAAGCGTTGCATGGCATTGCCCCAGAATATATTGTTGACCTTCTGATTCCTTATCAAAATACAAGAAACATGAGATCCTCGAGTCAGATGATTCTTCATGTTCCTAAAATGAAATGATAGGGCTTTCTCAGTGGCTACTCCTCGATTATGGCACCCTCCTCCAATGCATATTAAATTTTCCCCGTCTGTGGATGAAGTCTAGATTGAAAACGTACCTTTTTAGTAGAGCTTTTAGAATTGATTCTAGTGATCAGTTTTTAATGTTTAATTTTGTTTGTGTGACTGTGTGTGATGATGCTGGAAAGCACTTTGATCAACGGCAGTTATTTTAAATTTGCTATAGAAATAAAATTTGTATTGTATTGTATTGTAAGACAATAAGAAAGTTGAGCAATTTCCATCCTTGACTTTGGTTTATTGTACCATGAATAATGATAAAGTAATACAGACACACTTTGGCTTTTCTCTGTTGATCCGCTTCTTCAGTGTCAGTCTTTGGGCAAAACACAGTCCTGTGTCACGTGGCTGGTTTTATTTCGCATAGAGTGTGCAGATGTGTTATAGTACAGGCATCTAACTCCACATCCGTGTTATACGTAAACCAATTCCGTCACGCATTCCATTTAAGTGCCTCATCACTATTATGGTTTTTAAGAACTTGAGGTTCTGAAAGCAGTATTATAGATATACTATAGAACGAATCACATTCCTATTTCCAAAGTGAAGCATCATGCAGTCATGTGACACTTTGTGATGATCGATGTATGGGTTTTATTTATTTGTTTCACCTAAAAATGGAAATTCACTGAAAATGTGCTCATCCTCAGATCATCCAAGATTAGGATGAGTTTGTTTCTTCATCAGGTTTGTAGAAATGTGTCTCTGCATCAGTGTCTCAGCAATGGATGCTCTGCAGTGAATGGGTGCCGTCAGAATGAGAGTCTGATAAAAACATCACAATAATCCACAGCACTCCAGTCCATCAGTTAACATCTGGAGAAGACAAAAGCTGAAACACATCCAGCATTAAGACGTTTTTAACTCAAATACGAGTGCATAATCCATAATAACTCTTCCTCCAGTGAAAAAGTCATCTAGTCTGAATCAGTAGAGAAATATGTCCAGGTTAAGCACCATTTACAATACATTTAGTCATTTAGCAGATGTTTTTATCCAAAGCGACTTACAAATGAGGACAGTAGAAGCAATCAAACCAACTAAAGAGCAATAATACATAAGTGCTGTGAGAAGTCCCAGTTAGTCCAACACAGAACACATAGCAAGAGTAAATAGAATAGAAAAAGAATAGAGAACGCTAGTGTTAGAGGGTCTTTAATACATAATAAATAAAGAGAAAACAATTAGAATACAGAGTGCTAGTGTTAGAGGGTCAAGGTTTTTTTTTTTTAATAAATACAAAGAAAAGTAAGTAAAATAGAAATAGAATAGAGAGGGCTCGTGTGAGATGTACTGGATTTAGCCGTTTCTTGAAGATGGTTAAGGACTCAGCTGCAGGGATTGAGTTGGGCAGATCGTTCCACCAGGAGGGAACAGTTAATGTAAAAGTCTGTGAAAGTGATTTTGTGTCTCTTTGGGATGAACAATAAAGCGACGTTCACTTGCAGAACGCAAGCTTCTAGAGGCACATAAGTCTTAAGTAGAGAATTTAGGTAAATGCAGGGCTCCAAACCGTGACTAAAGCCAGAAACACATTGCACGATTTTAGTAATCTTTTATGATCACTGCATGTCACACTGTGCGACATGGATCTAATAAACTTGGCTACGACGTGTGTGTAGACTGTACGATGATGACACCTATTGACTCGTACACTACAACACACGTTCCTTTAGTTTAGAAGAAGAAAACATCATCAGCATGCTTTAGTGGTAATAAAAAAGAGAGCATAATAAATCACACTTTAGCAGTTGTATTTTTTATGTGTGCTGAAAAAAAGTGGAAGCGGTGAAAGAGGAAGGCACAAGAGCTTTAAATAAGCAGTTTTATGTTTTAGCGACATGTCGCGTTGATTTCATGTCGCATTTTTATTGGTTGGTCAGTAAATGTGGGTCTTAGCAGCAAACACACTGTGCGATGATCATGCTGTATCGTAGGCTATCTTTGATCGTAAGACCGTGACAACGGCCATCTTTGAACCTGTCTCACTGTACGACATAAGAGCACTGATTAGGAGCCACAGATAATCACCATGATTGTTTCACGATGCCAATCTTCCAGCTGGGACAAAATCGTGCAGTGTGTTTAGTGCTTAAAACAGTTGCAACCCAAAATATTAATTTGCGAGTGAAGTTTTTGATGAGGTCGCCACTGGTGACTATATCAGTTTACATTAGATATGAAAATTTGCAAGTAACAGCTTTTTTCTTGATTGTTTTATGATCAGATTAAACGGAGACAATACGCATCAAAATATTAGAGGAAATACAATCCTCATCTCTGCCGAACCACAGCGCTGACGGCACACCTGCTAAACACAGCTCAGTCGTGCAGCATAATAGAGATTAAAAATGACGGAGACGTGCGAAGTAAAAGTGCAGAAAATCAGTGTCTATTTCATGCACAACTTGAACAAACTACAACAGGTAAAGCTGTCAGCTCTGAGGATACTGGCAATATCGTTAACAATTCTCGTTTATAATTGATACTATGGCTTCTTGTTATCAAGATCTTTAGTCTATATGCTGTGTTCTGCTAATTCTGTTATTATTTGTAACATACTTGCTGTCCAGTAATCGCAATAAGCTTTGTGATCTGTTACCTTTTAATAAACAAATATCAGCTTTAAAATTCTGCTGAATTCATAACAAAGTTCAAACAATAAACCGTTTTGGTGCTCTTTAATGTGGCGTGAACGATCGCTTTAGCGCCTCAGTTCAAGCGGCACGTGAACCCGTCATATCTTTCTCTCTACCACTATAGTACGAAATAAACATGAATGAACATCAGAAGCTAGGCTATTTTATAAGAGAACCTACAGTACAACTTACTGAAATGTCTCAGCGTTTCAAGCTGCAGAAAACGTGTAAAGCTTGTAAACAATGCCACGTAACAATCATTTACCTCAGAATAACAGTTCGACATTCATAAGCTCATCAGTCAGCTAGAAAAATAACTATAAAGAGGAGCATTTAGCTAAATATATGCACTATTTTGCATATTCATATTTTTACTTATCCTGTTATGTACATGATAAGAGAATGTGAGGAGCTAAATTCAAGACCTCCTATAAAAGTGCATGTTACTAATGAAGAAAAACAGGCTGGATGTGTGAAAGACATATAACAACATTTAGGATGCACTGAGCAGGAGCCCAAACTATACTCAGTGGCCAAAAGATGCTGGCATTATGGTCAGTGATATTGGCACAGATTCTGTGTAATAATTCTTTGTGACTGTATATAGTTCTGAAGTTGGAAAAGTGTTTAGTTCCCACTTTAAGTGAACCTTTAGTTTCCAGGACATCTACAAGATGGAATAAAATGCTGATAAAAACATGAAAAGATGAGACATAAACACATGACAGTATGACTGAAATGTTAAAGCGTAAAAAAATAAAGCACATTTATTCTGTGGCACCTAAAAAAATAATTTGGTGCCTAATTTTGTTTCTTATAGGAGCCAATGGAGCCCTGTAAATGGTTGCAGAGCCAGTTCTGCAGGCAAACATCAATGCCTTGAATTTTATGCGAGCAGCTATTGGTAGTCAGTGCAAAATGATCATTAGCTAAAACAGCTACAAATAAATATGCAGCCATATTTTGATGTGAGACACAACAGGAGATGGACGTTTTCACTGGAGGACGCGTGATTATGGACTCGCATTTTAGTTAAAAACATCTTGATGGATGTGTTTCAGCTTTTGTCTTCTCCAGATGTTAACTGATGGACTGGAGTGCTGTGGATTATTGTGATGTTTTTATCAGCTGTTTGGACTCTCATTCTGACATTTTCATTTTGGGGTGAACTATTTCTAGATTGTAAAATAGTTGATATTCCGATTGTCGGGTTTGTGTATGTAAATGTATTTTGTTTTTTTTAATACTTTTATAATGATCATGTTAGTGGATTGGCAAGTCATATAACTCTCCCGTCTGCGTCCAGTTCACATGGACAAGCCTATACCGGGAGGTGAACCTCCTCACTGTCTCAGCTTTGGACAAGCCTTTTTTAAATGTTTCCCTAGATTTCCATATCGGCTGAAAGTCTTCCCGCATGAAGGACAGAGGTACGGTTTCTCTCCGGTGTGAACTCTCTCGTGTACTTTAAGGGCTCCTGAAACCGTAAAGCTCTTCTCACAGTGAGAACACTTGTAGGGTTTTTCTCCGGTGTGGATGCGTTCATGCACTTTCAGTTCACCGGCTCTAGTGAAAGTACTTCCACAGTCCAAACACACGTAGGGTTTCTCACCAGTATGTATTTTCTGATGGTCTTTAAACCCGTTGAGCCACAGAAAACTCTTCCCGCAGAATGAACACACGTACCGCCGCTCGTCTTCGTGAATCCTCATGTGCGTTTTGAGGTGAACGGCCAAGAAAAACTTCTTGTCGCAGCGCTGACAGTGAAAGGGTCTTTCTCCGGTGTGAGAGAGCAGGTGAGTTTTGAGATTGCAGGCCTCTGAAAACCTCCTGCCGCATTCAGGACACTGGTGTAGCTTCTCTCCAGAATGCACTTTCATGTGTCTTTTTAAGCTGTTTTGATGTGTGAAACTCTTCCCGCACAGCATGCATGCGAAAGGTTTCTCTCCGGAGTGGATTTTCATGTGTTCCTTCAGACCTTCCTTCTGCGTGAAGCTCTTTCCGCACTGAGGGCAGGTGAAAGGCTTCTCTCCGGAGTGAATTCTTAAGTGTCTCTTCAGATCTCCTGAATTTGCGAAACTCTTCCCGCACTGAGAGCACGGAAACGGTTTCTCTCCGGTGTGAATTCTTATGTGCCTCTTAAGATCTCTTTTACAAGTAAAGCTCTTTCCACACTGAGGACACATGAATGAATTATTGGGCTCTGTTGTTTCTGGTGAGGAATTATTTTCAGTCTGAGAGCAACTAAAAGATTTTTCTCCACTTATGAAACATTGAGGTTCCCGATTCTGCTGTTTCTCCTCCCCTTCATTCAGTTCTTCACTTTCCTCTTTCACTTCCACCAGGTCTAAAATGAACACAAAATAGTTAAAAAGTTAATTACAGGTGCTGGTCATATAATTAGAATATCATCAAAAAGTTGATTTATTTCACTAATTCCATTCAAAAAGTGAAACTTGTATATTATATTCATTCATTACACACAGACTGATATATTTCAAATGTTTATTTCTTTTAATTTTGATGATTAGAGCTTACAGCTCATGAAAGTCAAAAATCAGTATCTCAAAATATTAGAATATTACTTAAGACCAATACAAAGAAAGGATTTTTAGAAATCTTGGCCAACTGAAAAGTATGAAAATGAAAAGTATGAGCATGTACAGCACTCAATACTTAGTTGGGGCTCCTTTTGCCTGAATTACTGCAGCAATGCGGCGTGGCATGGAGTCGATCAGTCTGTGGCACTGTTCAGGTGTTATGAGAGCCCAGGTTGCTCTGATAGTGGCCTTCAGCTCATCTGCATTGTTGGGTCTGGTGTCTCTCATCTTCCTCTTGAGATTCTCTATGGGGTTCAGGTCAGGTGAGTTTGCTGGCCAATCAAGCACAGTAACACTATGGTCATTGAACCAGCTTTTGGTACCTTTGGCAGTGTGTGCAGGTGACAAGTCCTGCTGGAAAATGAAATCAGCATCTCCATAAAGCTTGTCAACAGAAGGAAGCATGAAGTGCTCTAAAATTTCCTGGTAGATGGCTGCGTTGACTGTGGACTTCAGAAAACACAGTGGACCAACACCAGCAGATGACATGGCAGCCCAAATCATCACTGACTGTGGAAACTTCACACTGGACTTCAAGCAACATGGATTCTGTGCCTCTCCACTCTTCCTTCAGACTCTGGGACCTTGATTTCCAAATGAAATGTAAAATTTACTTTCATCTGAAAAGAGGACTTTGGACCACTGAGCAACAGTCCAGTTCTTTTTCTCCACAGCCCAGTTAAGATGCTTCTGATGTTGTCTCTGGTTCAGAAGTGGCTTGGTAGCCCTTTTCCTGAAGACGTCTGAGCGTGGTGACTCTTGATGCACTGACTCCAGCTTCAGTTCTCTCCTTGTGAAGCTCTCACAAGTGTTTGAATCGGCTTTGCTTGACTGTATTCTCAAGCTTGCGGTCATCCCTGTTGCTTGTGCACCTTTTCCTACCCAAATTCTTCCTTCCAGTCAACTTTGCATTTAATATGCTTTGATACAGCACTCTGTAAACAGCCACACCTTTCAGTAATGACCTTCTGTGACTTACCCTCTTTATGGAGGGTGTCAATGTTCGTCTTCTGGATCATTGCCAAGTCAGCAGTCTTCTCCATTATTGTGGTTTCAAAGAACAAGAGATACCCAGAATTTATACTGTAGGGATGGTCATTTATTCAAACTCAAATGTAAATATTCTAATATTTTGAGATACTGATTTTTGACTTTCATGAGCTGTAAGCTCTAATCATCAAAATTAAAAGAAATAAACATTTGAAATATATCAGTCTGTGTGTAATGAATGAATATAATACACAAGTTTCACTTTTTGAATGGAATTAGTGAAATAAATCAACTTTTTGATGATATTCTAATTATATGACCAGCACCTGTAAATGGACTGGCAAAGACTAAATTTTTGTTTTTAACTGTTTCATGTGCTTATAGGGTTAAAAAAAAATATTTTGTAGATTATGGGTAACCAAATATTTGCTGGTCCCCATTGACTTCCATAACTCAATGGGGACCAGCAGCTGTTTGGTTACCAACATTAAAAAAAATATATCTTCTGTTATGTTAAACAAAAGAAATAAATGCATACAGGTGTGGAAGAATTTGTGGGGGAGTAAATGATGACAGAATTTTAAATTTTTGGGTGAACTGTCCCTTTAAATTATGCCATATTCATGTTAATGCCATCAGATATGGTACATAATATGTTTCTATCACACTGTTTTATTTAACCATGTTATTTGACAGTTTCTATCTTTTGGAGAAACAACCCACCCATTTCCAGCGGTCAAGTGACCAAATCACAACCGGAGCGGCCAGCAAACTCAACTCTGTCCCTTACTTTGTGTGTCAGTGGACATTAAAGATGACACCAACCTCTCTGTTCCTCAGTATCTTCCTCTTTCACTCCACATGCTTCTGCATCACTGTCTTCACTCTCCTCTTTAACAAGCTCCATCTTCTTCTGTTAAACCTGGAGGTTCTCCTGCTTGTTTGGAAACCAGACTTCGTAACGTTTCTGATTTATGAATACATCACTGATAAATATTTTCCTCACGTGTGGATTCGCTTTACTCACAGAAAATAACATCAGTTTTGGCGCCATTTACGAGAAACCATCTATTAGCGCTTGACATAAAGCTGCAAAATACGGCATTCGGTAACCAACATTCATTCACATTGCTACCTCAGAACAATCTTTAATATCATGTGCATCTTTAAAACACGTCAAAAGTTTCGTGCAGTTTTATACTCGACCAATGCAGAAGCTCTCCTTCAACACAAATCACTCCTCCTTCCGTAAACTGGAGCCTGTGACGTCTGACGCAGCACGTACGACGTCACGATAACAAAATAAAAGTCCGCCCTTAAACAGCGATGTCTATTTGACGTGAGCGCTTTCATCTGAAATGTTTATTTTTGTAGTATGCTCATCTGTAAATACATAACTAAAACGTTTATGTTGTCTAGAAAATTAGGGACGTCTTTGACCGTTGTTTAAAGGATTTTTAAAAATAAATGCATTACACATGAATAAATGTAGAATATTAAAGTTATAGTTATTGGTATGGAATGTGCCATTGGCCATGAAATATTTTTACGTATTTGATGTTGCTAATTTATTTATTGTTTGTTTGTAGGGCTAAGCAAGGTATTTCTTCCAGCCCTAGCAATATTTCTGATTTGTAAAAACAAAATAGTGCATCAAAGTCAATACATTGTTGTTAACATACATTTGAACCATACGATCAGATGCACTGAAGAATGTCAAATCTAAACACAATACATTTAAGACTCAAATCAATATGCATCTAGGCCCAGACACCAAAAATCATAAAGTCCTCACATGAATCAATGATGCAACTACAAACCCAGGCTTGGTTTGCCACAGATCAGGCTTACAGACACGTTTGGAATGCATATTCTTCATTTTAATAAAGTGACTGTCAGATATTTTAACACAAACAATTAAGAGCAAAGGTTGGAAGGCAGGCAGGCAACATTCAGAAACGTAAGCCACTGAAGCCAGACAGGACAGGCAAATGAATGCAAAAGAGTAACTGAGGGCATGATTGGAACAGGCAGGATCCTGATGACTGAATACGACAATAACTTTGAGAATGTTCAGGCTCTGCAAACACATGACAAAACAAAAGATGTATTTATGTCCGAGTTCCTCGTTCAGTTTCAGGCTTGAAGCTCCATCTAATGGAGTGAGGAGGAATTTAAAGGCACAGTTTGTAGTGTTGCTATAAACCAGGTTCAGCATACATAAACGACAACATACAATGTTTCCATCAAAGCAGGAATCAACAGTATTACAATATAGCTCTAAGAGATACAATGTTACAAAAAACTGTTAATTAGAATCAGATTTGCTCTTTGTGCTCACTGAAGAAGTCACAGCATGCTACTTTATTTTGCTGATAATTTTATACATGGACAGAACCACTAAAACTACACAGCTGATGTGTTTATCAGTCCATTAAGTGATTTATTTACATGATTAATGTAACCTACTCAAGCATAAACTAGCACACATTCAAGCTTGATTGATTTTTGCAGTAAAACCCGAGTATACTGTGAAATCATTTTCAGTACTGAAGAGCTATAATTAACAAAATTAAATTTTATAGACATTAGAAGGCAAATACACTGATGTTTGTATAGTTTGATAAATGCTACCCCATGCAAAGAAATGTGAATACTGTAATGGTGCATTCAAGTCATGTCAGATAGATCGTATTTACGAGCTGAACGCACATGAACGCCATCACAAATTCGTTTTTACGAGTGAGAAACTCTAAATTGTCTTTATAAGCCCAGAGTTTCTGAGTTGGGGGCGTGTCAGTGAAAAAACATGTCGGATGCAATGGACCAGCCAAAGACTATAGATATGCAGCATCTGTATTGATGATACACGCTGCAAAGTTTCAGGAATGGCATCCGCATATTTATGCTGGATTCACACTCGAAAGAGCAATATGAATGGGACAAAAATACACGTGAAAATTTATTGAAGCTAGAGCACACTTTCCAAAGCATCCTCAGTATTTAATTCTGGAAGCGGGTCTGGATAAATCTAGCTGTGTTTGAGCGGTTTCCACAGCAGCTCATATTTAGGCGATCGCATGGAGTTTCATGTGGCAGTAGGCTACGCTCCAAAGTTGGAAAAATTTGCAGGATATTCGTTAATTTCCTCCGTGAAAATCTCTATACAGCACATGGATTCATCGAATACTTCTTGCATCTGTTGATTTCATCTTATGGGGACACCCCTAGTAGAGTTAAAAAAATGTATGTAGAAAAGTTAAATCGCCATCTTGTTCCGACCAAAGTGACTTGAACGCACCTGACGTGGTAATTATGAGTTGACAACTCATAAGTACGAACATCCCAGGAGGACTTAAGCGCAGTTGGCAGTTTTTTCTAAACGAATACTTCGACCTCCCTTAACTATCCTAAATGTGACCCTGGAGCACAAAACCGGTCATAAAGGTCATGGCACACTGAGTCCGAAAATTTAATCAGAAACTTTCACACGTTAAAAAATAAATACGACCTCACATTTTGTCAATCACGTTTACACAATACCTCCGAAAATTTTCGTCCGTCATAAAAAGTTTTGGATTGAGTTAGATTTTTTCTTTTTTCACATCCGTGGCAAGCATTTTGAGAGTTGTTTTAGAGTTCAGAGCCACCATGCGAAAATCCAGAATGACGATTGTCAAGTTCATCCTCTTCGTCTCGCAGCACAAAGTCTTCTTTTTAATAAGTGGCTCTGGCATCGCTAGCAAAGCATCAAACTGAGCCACAGACATCCTGAAGTAATCTCCCGTGATAACCCCGCTGCTCCTGAGGGGGAACTCTCTCCTCTCTCTATAGCTCAGGATTGGATGGACCCGATATTTCCTCTCTTTTTAAGAAGCGAGAGGACAACAAAATCATCCTCACTGCTTGAAGACTCCATTTAGTGCGGTTTTGTCAATTTTTTCACAACGGATTAATTAATACGCATTGGAGTCTGTGTGCAAGGTTTCTGTGCGTGACGAATTTATAGGATAACGAATATGAAAAAACGCATACGAAAATTTCGGACTCAGTGAGAAAATCGCCTTAAAGTTGTCCAAATGAAGTTCTTAGCAATGCATGTTACTAATCAAAAATGAAGTTTTGATATATTTACGGTATGAAATTTACAAAATATCTTCATGATCTTTCCTTAATATCCTAATGATTTTTGGCATAAAAGAAAAATGTATAATTGTGACCCATACAATGTATTGTTGGCTATTGCTACAAATATAGCTGTGCTGCTTATGACTGCTTCTGTGCTGCAGGGACACACATGGTCTTTTGTTGGGCAAAAAATCCAAAAGTGTTGAATCTTGCTCACTTTTTCAGCTTTGGACAAGCCTTTTTTAAATGTTTTCCCAAACTCCCATATCGGCTGAAAGTCTTCCCGCATGAAGGACAGAGATACGGTTTCTCACGGTGTGAACTCTCTCGTGTACTTTCAGTCCTGATGACTGAGTGAAGCTCTTCTCACAGTGAGAACACTTGTAGGGTTTTTCTCCGGTGTGGATGCGTTCATGCACTTTCAGTTCGGCGGCTCTAGCGAAGGTCTTCCCACAGTCCAAACACACGTAGGGTTTCTCACCCATATGAGTTTTCTGATGATCTTTAAAACCGTGCAGCCACAGAAAACTCTTCCCGCAGAATGAACACACGTACCGCCGCTCGTCTTCGTGAATCCTCATGTGCGTCTTCAAATGCACGGCCAAGAAAAACTTCTTGTCGCAGCGCTGACAGTGAAAGGGTCTTTCTCCGGTGTGAGAGAGCAGGTGAGTTTTGAGATTGCAGGCCTCTGAAAACCTCCTGCCGCATTCAGGACACTGGTGTAGCTTCTCTCCAGAATGCACTTTCATGTGAACTTTGAGTGTGCTCTGTTGTGTGAAGCTCTTCCCGCACAGCATGCATGTGAAAGGCTTCTCTCCGGAGTGGATTTTGGCGTGTTCCCTAAGAACCTCCTTCTGTTTGTAGCTCTTTCCGCACTGAGGGCAGGTGTAAGGCCTTTCTCGCGAGTGAATGCGTATGTGTCTCTTCAGCTCTCCAGAACTCGGGAAGCTCTTTGAGCATTGGCGGCAAGTGAAAGGCCTCTCTCCGGTGTGAATCCGTACATGCCTCTTCAATCCTCCAGAGTTTGTGAAGCTCTTTTCGCACTGAGGACAGGTGAAAGGTCTCTCTCCGGTGTGAATCCTGAAGTGATCCTTAAGGCTTCCTTTGCAGGTGAAGCTCTTGGCGCACTGAGGACAGGTGTATGGCCTCTCACCTGTGTGGATCACCATGTGAACCTCCAGGTGTCCTTTACGAGTGAAACTCTTTCCACACTGAGAGCAGGAGAACGAGCCTTTAGCGTCCGCTCTTTTTTGTGAAACTTTCTTTTCAGTGTCTGAGGAAGTAGAAGACTTTTCCCCGCTTACTGAATCATGAGATTCCTGGTTCTGGTGCTTCTCCTTCACCTCGTTCTGTTCTTGACTTTCATCTTTCTCTTCTGTCAGGTCTAAAATGTACAGTACAATAAATAAGACAGGGCAGAAAAAACATCACAAATAGAGTGAATATGATGAGCTGAATGTGTCTATCAGATTATATGAGATATGCATTTTAATCTATTCCTAGATTAATCACATCAGATCATATGCGATTAATCTAGGGAAAAAATAATGCATTCAAATGATTAACACATTTAACGCACCACCCACCCAAACCTGTATGTCATCTTTCGTTGATGCACTTGCTGATGAACATAGTGTGTTATATTTCAGACACAATATTGTCTTTTCTGCTCAATTTTGCCAATTAAATTGTTACTGCAGAACTGTTGAGCAAGACCCAGCGGCGTTTTGTTACTGAATCAATCCGTAGCTTCAAACGTATCAAGTGAGTCATTGATTCAGTGACTCATTCATAAAGACAGCTGCTGAATTAAGAAATGCATACTAATACATTACTATTACTATTTTTAGCATAGCTAAATAGTTCCAAATTGAGCAAGTGACTTGCTTCGTTTCTGAATGAATCATCCATTGGAACAAATCGGTTGAGTGAATGACTCAATGACTCACTCATTAAGACTCAGTTTTAGTTTCATTTCAATGTTAAACAAAAAACAAAAACCCATGTATTATCCTTAGTTATGCAATGTTGAATTAAAATATTTATTTCTAAAGCTACATTTTTGTATTGTCTATTCAATGCTTTTCCAACTGAACACAATAATGACTTTAAACGATCTTTTGAGGGGTACTTTCCTAGCCACAACTGATGCATTAAATGGCACAATATGTAATTAATTACATTAAAAATTTGAATCGCTTGACAGCCCTAATAATAATAACAACAATTATAATAATAAAACTATAATAATAATAGCAGCTATAATTGAGACTTGCAGATTATGGCATTTTGGCTGTCCAAGCTTACTTTAATGCTCGTTATTTATTATTAAAGACGACTCAAGACTGACACCAACCTCTCTGTTCCTCAGTTTCTTCGCATGTTTCTGCATCACTCGTGTCTTCACTCTCCTCTTTAACAAACTCCATCTTCACAGCAGTATGCAGATAATAGTAGCTTAGTAGAAATAGAAATTTTCTCTGTCTTCGTCACGAAGAAAGAAAACAAAAGGCGAAATATCAACCGGTCACGCGTGGAGGCATTTCACCATATAACTTACAATATTCACCTAACAATATACTTCGCAATAAAGCACTGCAATTTATATCCGACAGTAATCTATTACATCTAATAATCGAGAATAACAATGTCGTTGGAATACTTTTGTAAAACACGAATCCATCCGTCACCGTTTTCATATCGTTTCGCACGCCTTAAGCGCATATTATTCCGTTTAAAAACACAAACCTGTGCTCGAGCGATCCTCTGCCGCCTGGCGCAGCCCTGATGACGTCACCGGCCGAACGCAGGAGTTCACGTTCCTCTGCGTTCATTACCAGCGGCTGCCAAACTACCGCCACCGTCTGTTAGCGAAGAAGATACAGTGCATCTTACGTTCACGTTCACATGACTATCACTAACGTTCCTAACGAGGCCTACATTTAGTCATTTAGCAGACGCTTAGTGTTAATGTTTGGACAAATGATTTTGAAAGTCTCGGAACCTGCTCAGAACTGAGCTCAACAAATGGAGTGTTTTAAACATTCAAATGTAACTCTCATAATGCTTTCTAAATGATAGAATGGAATGTTCTTATATAATTTTTTTTTTTTAACTACGTTTTGAACGTTTAAAAAAAAACATTTAGAAATATTGTCTTCATAACTTAATATAAAACGTGCTTGGAACGTATTTTTGTTAGCGGGGCTGATGGAGGATCTTCTGCATGTTGCTGAATGATACAGCAGTGAAGCCCATCTCATTTACTTTTTTTTAAGGAAATAAAGAAACTTTACTTTTAAAAGTTTAAGTCTTTATTATGCATTTGTTTGTGTACACAAGTGAGTGTAGCACATCAAATCTCTGACCAGTTGCATTCAAACTGTTGCATTCAGCTAAAATACAAGTCCATGATTCATAATAACGCTTCCTCCAGTGAAAAAGTGCATCTGTCGTCTCTCACATCAACATCCAGACACATGTGTGTTTAGAGCTGTTTTGTCTTGTAAACGCTGCTTGATCTGCAGATTTCTCTCCTGATTCACACCAGAACACTTTTTCACTGGAGGAAGCGTTATTATGGATTATGGACTCAATGTATTTTAGTTAAAACCGTCTTAATGCTGGATGTGTTTCAGCTTTTGTCTTCTCCAGATGTTAACTGATGGACTGCAGTGCTGTGGATGTGATGTTTTTATTAGGGCTGGTCTGAATACCATTTTATGAGCTTCGGTAGTAATCAACACCGAATATTCGAGGCTTCGGAGGGAGAGGGCTGAACAGTTTCTTCTCTCTAATAAAGGCGGGAATCTCTGTGTGTCTGTTTGTTTGCATTTTTATTATGTCGAGAACCGTTCATCCAATCGACTTCAGGCGTGGCGGGTGTGTTGCTGCGGACCCAAGAGGGTGCCGCATTTTGGTGCAATATGGACATGCGACATGTTCAGAATTAATTAACTTTTAATAAACTACAAACAGCGCGAGCCGGAAGCGGCAGGGCTTATATGCTCCGAGAACTGGACACTGCACTCATGGACGGCGCTAGGGAGGGGCTAGCAGGTGCTCCAGCACCCCCCAAGAAAAACCAAAGCACCCCCATAAAAAATAAAATAAATTAAAAACATTTGACTCATGCATAAGTACTGCAATGCAGTAGGCTACAACGTGACGTGATTTGCAGTCGCAGGTAATGTCAGCATTTTATTTAAAAAATGGATCGGTTCAATTGTGCCAAGCAGGCCTGCCCCCGACTAAAGATTTTTCTAGTCAACTAGTCACACATTTATATTAAACTGATTTGTATAATAACCTAAACCATCCTTTAATATAGGCATTTAGGCGTATTATTCCGCGCTCAAGCGCACGCATAAAGCTTGCCGCAAAGCACCGGCTAAAGTAATGATTATGAATGCATCGGGAAAAAGAAGACATTTTAATTATTTATTAATAAGTGCTTTCTCAGTCAGTGTCGGCTGGAAAGATGAAGTTGCCGAATGCCATAATATGCCTGACTCGTTTGAGTTTCAGTTTTCCCTCTTTTCCTTGCTTTCATTCAGTTTTAAATAAATGGTAAAAGCTCGGTGCACATTTTACTTTCACTTTCAAATTTGTGGCAATTTGGCATCAAGCAGTTGTTTGTTTTTAGTTCGTTTGAGTTTTCCCACTTTCCTTTGCTTAAATAGCTTGTAAAAGCACCGTGCGCATTTTACTTTCACTTTTAAATTAGCAGTAAATTCGGCATCAATTGCTTGAATTCAATTCAAGCAACAAAATACAAAGTAGAACATATAACTTTTATTAACAAAACAAATAAAAATACACCATGCTATATGCCTAATATAAAATAACAAATAACTTACAAATTTTAAATAGGTATACAAAACTGAAAATCAGTAAAGACCGAGTAACAAATAATTATAAAACGTTGAATTAGCAAAACGATTAAGAAAGTTTGGAGGCAAGGACTGCATACACCTTGATGTAAAATAATGGGGGGGGGGGGGGGAAATCGCACAGTTTAAATAAAATACAAATCAGCAAATACTGTGGAACCAAATAAATGAGAAATGAATGTATAAAAAATAAAAACTTCCAATATCACCTTAGGCTAAATGGCAGGTCAACAGGCTTTTCCAAAATCCAAAATATTTTTTTTGTAAATATGTAAATACCTTTACATTTCGTTTTGAAACTCTTCTGCCATCGTCTTGTCTGTCTCACTTCACTCTTCTTGTCAGTCAGCAATTAGTTTGCACAACTTATAATTATAAGTTTATTCAACAAAATGCTTAGTTTAAACAACTAAACGTTTGTTGGTCTGACTAATTTTATGTTGTTTCAACTTGGATTTAGGTTAGCACAACTGTCTTGTCTTGTTGGGTTAGCAAAAAACTTGTTGGTTAGACAAAGTATAAAGTTGATTCAGCTTCACCTTTGTTAACCCAACTATTAATTATGGGTTTAAGGAACTCCAACATATGTTTAGACAACAAAAGTTTTTTAGCAACAGATATCAGTGGCAAAGAACAATTTTCAACCAGTTTGCAGTTTAGCAATGACCACCGAGAAGTTCAAAATTTCTATCTTGGCTTTTACAACGCCCCTGACACAACGGCTGAAATCTTATTTCTGTGCATAAAGGATGTCCTGGTGCGCCTCCATTTGCCACTGGAGCGACTGAAGGGCTACTGCTTTGATGGAGCCAGTAACATGTCAGGGAGGTTCAATGGGGTGCAAGCTAAACTGAAGGAAGTATGTCCCGACTCTGTTTTTGTCCACTGCACAAATCACTCACTGGATCTGGTGCTGCAAGAAGTGGCTCGTGAAGTGCGTCTTGTTGCTGACACGCTAAACTTTGTGCGTGAAGTCACTGTTATAATCAACGATTCAAGCACAGTGCTTGGCTTGTTTGCCTGCGTAACCCTATTTACCCCATGTGAAGCAGTGGCACGATTACATCAAGGAACCAAAGTCACAGCTCTAGGATCCATGGAAGCTGGCAAACTCCTTTGCAAACAACTGGGCACGCTGCGACAGGATGAAACCATCACTGACCTTGTGGCCAAGACCAAGCAATATGCAGAGCGCTACGGCCTGAAGCCGCCACATCCAGTGCGCAGCAGCAAGACCCCTGCACGCTTTCACTATACACAAGTGGACGAGGCCAATGACCAAGAGTGCAGCGAAGTGGAGGGTAAATGTTTGTAATAAAAAATACACAATGGGTCTTTCAGTTGTAGTAGGCTCAGGTTATTTATGTTATATTTCTGTATTCAGTGTATCCGAACGTGTGGAAAAGGGAGATGTTTGAGGCGCTGGACCTGGTGCGCTCAGAAGTGGAGAGGCGTTTTGACCAGGTCGGAATCCAAGTTGCTGCAGGGCGAGAGCAGGCGAGCGTTGAGGCAGCTCAAGGAAAAACAGTTAATGTGACTTCCCTGCAACTCACCGGTTTTACAAGAGAACAACTAAGTCATGAGTCGGACATATACTGCGGGATATCTGTACAGGGCGTGAAGTTAACACAATTTGGGATGTTGTGTCCATTCTCCAAACCACGCAACCACAAACCCGTTCCATGCTGTCAGAGGTGGAAAAGCTCATCAAACTACGCCTGTGCCTGCCCATATCTGTCGCTGCATCAGAGCGCTCCTTCTCGGCTTTGCGCAGGTTGAAAACCTGGCTGCGTAACACCATGTCACAGGAGAGACTAACGCACTTGGCCATTATGAATGCCCACAGTGATCTCCTGGATGAAATCGATGTCTCGACTCTGATAAAAAAATTTATAAGTCGAACAACTGAAAGAAGATCCACCTTTGGAAATGCATAAATTAATTTTTTTGGTTTAGCCTAATGCACTTTTTGAGTAGCGTATGTGTCTATTAGCATGTTCATAGCTTTAAATGTTTTGACTGTCAATGCTATTTCAATAGGGCTCTATATGTTCGTTCAGTGGCTTGAATTTTCATGTTCCAAACAATATGAAATGTTGTGAAAATAAAACACAGCTCTCCCTCGTTCATTTCAGGGGTTCTATTTAATTACCATTTGTGCATTTCATTCATTGCGCCTTGACACCAGTTCAAAACTGAGTCCCAAAAGTCCGCGTAAGAAGCATAACACGTACAGACTCCATGTAGGCTTATGATTCGCTCTTTTGTTGTTCTGTTTTCTTTCAGGATCAAAAATACAACAAATGAAAGCGTTTATCTGTATTTCCGACTGATGAGAACTATGCATATACATTCATAAATCAGTCAATTTTGTATTTTATTATGAGATATTTTATTCTAATGTGATCAGTGACTCAAGCACTGATGGACCAAAGAGCGCGCATTTCGACATTTGCAGTAAAAACTTGAAATATAAATTCTCAGAAAATGCATTTAATACCAATATATTGAAACGTCTGTTTATATACTCCATTAATAAAGGAGTCCAGACATTGGAAAAATATCAGTTCACATGCGTTTTATATTTAATATGAGGGAAATAGACATGCATGCATGCGTGACACAAAAAAATCTTTAACTTTTAGGTAGAAAAATATTTTTTAGTAATTCTGTCAATTACACTAAGGTTAGATTTCATTGAAGGTAAACTGGAGCGGCCACACTGAGCTGTGCGTAACGCCCACAGACGTGAAGTGAACGAGACAGAGGCTGGCCGGTACTGTCTGAAATGGTTAACTCTGCGGCGATGCATGTGCAAAACAGATTTAACTAATCATAAAGTCAATCAGGATACATAACACAAAAGGCCTACAAACTTGATGTGCTGTAGTGGTAGGCCAGTTTCAAATCGCATATATTTGGCACACTGCCTTTGTCTGGTCCTCACTCAGCTGAGGTCTTTGGCATTTTTGTCATCTCAAAAATGAATCTCTGAATCATGACGTTCACTCACGGGCGATTCATCTTCAAGTGCGAATGAGAAACGTTGTTCAAAGGTGTTCAAAAAAAAAAAGAAAAGAAAAAAAGAATATTCGAATCTCACAACTGAAAATCGAATGCCAACCCACCGAACGAATATTCGAATAATGGACTATTCTGGTCCAGCCCTGGTTTTTATCAGCTGTTTGGACTCTCATTCTGACGGCACCCATTCACTGCAGAGCATCCATTGCTGAGACACTGATGCAGCGACACATTTCTACAAACCTGATGAAGAAACACACTCATCCTAATCTGCACACAATTTCATCTCTGGATGAACTATTTCTTTATCCTTTGACTTATCAGACAAATTATTACATCATTATCCAAATACTGATACAATAAAATGTTATTTTATTACTATCATTAATATTAACAATCACTGACTTATGGACTGAAGGAGATACGTGGGCTCCATTCATACATCCAATGATATTTCTGTATGTATTAATAATTCAAATGATGTACATTTCTACATCAAAGTACATAATACCATCTCAGAGGTTTTAACTGACAGGCATCAGTCCTCTCTGTGTGTGTTTATTTTCAGGGAATTGCACAAAAGCCTGGAACAACTGTCAAGAAATTAGATAAAATTAATTATTAAAAATAAATAAACCACAATGCATACAATTTGTTTGATTTTGAATGCAGATCGGTATTGTATGAGATGATGACGGGCTGTAGAATATTTCTGAGAGAAAGTAAAGATTGTTGTTTTCCTCATTTCATCTGCTAAAAAAATAAAAACATTATACTAAATAAATAATTGTAAAAACGGGAGAGGAAATTGCTGAATTTGTAAAAGTACTTCCAGTCCAAGCACACACATACATCATTAAAGTGTTTTGTGATGAACAAACCTGTTAAAGCCCCCACAAAATAGAGGAAAGGATTTCTTAAGGTGTCTTAAGGTGAAAGTACATATATACACACTTTAACATGACTTTTTCACTCGTTAACTAACTATACTGTAAGCATTTGGAATCTTTTCATGATTTGATTAAGTTTGAATATAGAAATTACCTAATTTCCTCCACAAACATAATAACAGCAGTCAACTGGTCTAGTTTTTTAAATGATCTCATTGAAAGTCTTTTCAGTTCCCCATGGATCTGAAGGGCTATGATGAACAAAATTGCATTTTTAAGATGTAAGATAAAAAATAAATAAAGACACATATTGGCATTGTTTGACGAATGCTACCACGTGCAAAAAACAAAAATAAAAAAAAGGGAATTTTTCAGAATATTGCTATTTTATAATACAAAAGCATCAATAGAATTTTTGTAGCATTCACAGAATACTTTGTCCTTCCTTAATATTCCTTTGTTTAAGTTTCCAAAATTGCTCTTTTGGAGGACATGCTGTCCCGTAGTTGGAGTTCAAGGTGAATCTCCTCACCAGTGTTGGGGAAAGTTACTTTTAAAAGTAATGCATTACAATATTGCATTACTCCCTAAAAAAGTAACTAATCACGTTACTTAGTTACTTTTTAATGTAAAGTAATGCATCACGTTACTTTTGTGTTACTTTTCAAATCTGGGCTGGGCTGGCTTACTTGTTTTTAATATAAAAATTTCTAATTTTGGTAAATGTAAAAGCCCTTTCACACCAAAAAGTGAAATGAATACGCCTCAGGCTGAAGGAAAAGTAAATTCACGTCTGTACAGTAGAATGCAGGAGAAGAAAGTTCAGCCCTCTTCAGCAATAAAAAAATAAATAAAAAATGAAGCACAAATGGTAGTTTATCTAAAGTATTTTTTGCTTGTTAGTATGATTGAATTTGATAATCGAATGCAACTGCACAAATCCATGCTCACGTTTAGTCTAGATCTAACCATATACGATTTTTCTCAACATGGGTACAAGAGCTGTCAGTGAATAAATGGGAAAACAAAGTAACTGGCGTTATATATTTGAAAACGTAACTCAGATATTTTCTTGTAAATTAAAAAGTAATGCATTACTTTACTAGTTACTTGAAATAAGTAATCTGATTATGTAACTTGCGTTACCCCCAACACTGCTCCTCACTGTCTCAGCTTTGGACAAGCCTTTTTTAAATGTTTCCCTAGATTTCCATATCGGCTGAAAGTCTTCCCACATGAAGGACAGAGGTACGGTTTCTCTCCGGTGTGAACTCTCTCGTGAATTTTTAGCGCTCCTGACTGAGTGAAGCTCTTCTCACAGTGAGAACACTTGTAGGGTTTTTCTCCGGTGTGGATGCGTTCATGCACTTTCAGTTCACCGGCTCTAGTGAAAGTACTTCCACAGTCCAAACACACGTAGGGTTTCTCACCCATATGAGTTTTCTGATGGTCTTTAAACCCGTTGAGCCACAGAAAACTCTTCCCGCAGAATGAACACACGTACCGCCGCTCGTCTTCGTGAATCCTCATGTGCGTCTTCAAATGCACGGCCAAGAAAAACTTCTTGTCGCAGCGCTGACAGTGAAAGGGTCTTTCTCCGGTGTGAGAGAGCAGGTGAGTTTTGAGATTGCAGGCCTCTGAAAACCTCCTGCCGCATTCAGGACACTGGTGTAGCTTCTCTCCAGAATGCACTTTCATGTGTCTTTTTAAGCTCCGCTGATGTGTGAAGCTCTTCCCGCACAGCATGCATGTGAAAAGCTTCTCTCCGGAGTGGATTTTCATGTGTTCCTTCAGACCTTCCTTCTGCGTGAAGCTCTTTCCGCACTGAGGGCAGGTGAAAGGCTTCTCTCCGGAGTGAATTCTTAAGTGTCTCTTCAGATCTCCTGAACTGGTGAAACTCTTCCGCACTGAGAGCACGGAAACGGTTTCTCTCCGGTGTGAATTCTTATGTGCCTCTTAAGGTCTTCTTGTCGTGCAAAACTCCATCCGCACTGAGGACAGGTGAAAGGCTTTTCTCCGGAGTGGATCTTGAAGTGATCCTTAAGGCTTCCTTTGCAGGTGAAGCTCTTGGCGCACTGAGGACAGGTGTATGGCCTCTCACCTGTGTGGATGATCGTGTGGATCTTTAGGTGTCCTTTACGAGTGAAACTCTTTCCACACTGAGAGCAGGTGAACAGGTTTTTGGCTTCTGTTCGTTGAGATGTTTCTTGCGACTGATTATTATCATTCTGTGAACGACTACAAGACTGTTTTGCATTTATGAGCTGATGAGGTTCCTCATGCTGATCTTTCTGCTCCACTTCATTCAGCTCTTGACGTTCCTCTTTCACTTCTATCAGGCCTAAAACATGTTAAATTGTCCAGATCAATTCAAGAATCACAAAGTGAAATGTAATCAAAAAATGCCATCTGATCTGGTGTATATATAGCTGCTATAGTTGGTTATTATCATTTAGATGCATCCCAGCAAACAAAAATACGTTCTAAGAATGTTCCCAGTGAGTTATGAAAATGTTATCATGAATGTTTTCTGAACGTTCAAAACATCTAGTTCTAAAAGTTTTAAAAACGTACAAATTTACAAATGTTAAAGGGATAGTTCACCCAAAAATGAAAAGACTGTCATCATTTACTCACCATCCACTTGTTCAGAGCTTGCATGAGTTTCTTTCCTCTGCTAAACACAAAAGAAGATATTTTGCAGAATTTTGATAACCACAGTTAACTGTTAAGTTAGCAACATTCTTCAAATTATCTTCTTTTGTTTTCAACAGCTGAAAGAAATTTGGAAGAAGTTTGGAACGACGTGGGAGAATAAATGATGACAGAATTTCCTGATTTCTGCAGAAGCATCCAATTGCACCAAGTCTGGCTTGACAGAGAGGAGCGTGTGCCCAATGACAGGACTGCTCCTTAACCAAGCACATAAATCCCCTGCATGCGCTACCTTTCCTCAGTGAGCATATTCGCTTCTCGTGCAGCAAGCGGGGCAAACTTGGTGGATCTCTCCACTCAATGTTTCAGAGAACCGGGGTTACAGTAAACTATTGTTCTCTTTCATCATCTCGTGTTCGAGATCCACCTATGGGAGATATGGACGGCTCCTGACATGAGAATGTGGAGAGGCCCAGCATGCACCGGCACAAATATCCTGCAAGGAAACCCCTTTAAACAGAGCCCAGGAGGCCGTCATGCCTCTAGTGGAAGGAGCTCAAGCACCTCACAAGTGAATGATGTGAATTTAGGCATAAAGGCAGGTTTAGCCTAAGAAAAAACTTATCTCCACTAAGAGAATTTAGTGCATGAGGGATGAACAGAGAGTGTGTGCAAATCACTGACATGTTTGGCTGATGCCATGACCAGGAGCAGAGCTGTCTTGAAAGACAGAAGCTTAAGGGGACTATCTTCCAGGGGCTCAAACGGCTGTTGAGACAAGACCTCCAGCACCATGAAGAGGTCCCATCTGCTCTTCTAGTGACTGGAAGAGAACGGCGGCGCCTTCATGAAACTACGAATAAAGGGGTGTTGCCCCACTGCAGTGCCATCAAACCCAACATGACATGCAACGATAGCCACTAAGTAGACCTTAATAGTGGAAAAAGATTTACCACCATCGATAAGGTCTTGCAAAAAACCCAAAATGTCACCGACTGAGCACTAATATGATAGCAGCCGACGCTCCTTACACCACTCCTCAAACACATGCCACTTGCTATCGTAAAGGGAGTGAGTAGAGGAGGCTCTAGCATTCTGCATGCTAGCAACAACATGTTGGGGGAGCCCCAATGTGTTTAAATTTGCCCCGTCACGGGCCAGGCCCAGAGAGCCACCCTGTCTGAGAACATTTAATTTTACAACCTTTCAGCAGGCCAGTAGGACTGTACATTATTATTTAATGTACACATGAGTGGGGTCAAGTTAAACATTTTAGTTTGAATTTTATTTTATACTGTGCATTGTTGCAATGTGCTAAATAAATATTTGCATAATTTGTAACTGATTTATTCTTTGAAACTTTAATATTAATTTATGCAATTGCAATGCCTTGATTTTAGTAAAGTTAGTACACAGTCATAGCCATAAATGCAATGGTACTAATAATTGGCATAATTTCATTCGGTGTTTCGGTTTTCGGCCTTGGCTTCCTCTTTTTGGTTTTGGCCAAGAATTTTCATTTAGGTGCATCCCTAGTGCGGATGGTAGATTTCCACGTTCGCTTGAGACAGAAGGTCCGTGCGTAATGAGAGGGGCCATGGCTGTGCATACAGAAGAGCCAGTTGAGTACACTTAGATGATCTGAAGTTTATCTTAAGAAGTACTAAATAATCAATTTTAGTATATTAAGTACAAAATTACTGCGTGAAAATAGAGCACTTTAAGCACATTATGGAAGTGTACTTTTTTTTCACTTGTGATGGAGTTGAGGAAAAAGCTGAGGTAAGAGGCGGGTAGCTTAGCAACAAATACAAGCGTAGGCGGCTTGCAAGATAAAACAGCTAACCTGGTAAAAACGACAAACACGTCTGGCGGAGGCTGATCCAAAGAGGTGTCCTCCTGTAGACAATATTGAAAGTTAATCAACGAGCTGTGAGTAATTTTCCAGAGGTCGCGAGATCTGAATATGCTCACTGAGGAAAGGTAGCCGTCTGTCAAGCCAGACTTGGTGCAATTGGATGCTTCTGCAGAGGTCAGGTACGGATGCCCTTCCCATAGCTGGATCTCGAACACGAGATGATGAAAGAGAACTTTGAACGAACATTCTATTAGTGTTACTGGAAGAATGTTTGCTCGTAACATTTAGAGAACCTTGCCAGAACATTTTGAAAATTCTGCATATCATTTTTACTAAAAACACAGTTTAATATCACAGCTCCAGTGATTTTCTAAGGTCTACGTGTGTGAGAATTTGTTCACTGTCAGCAGTCATTATTGTAGAATAAAAAATAATCACCAACCTCTCTGTTCCTCGGTATCTTCCTCTTCCTCTCCGCATGCTTCTTCATCACTCATGTCTTCACTCTCCTCTTTAACAAACTCCATTTTCACAATAATGTCATGAAGATCTCAGCTGTTAAACCTGTTTTTTTTTTGTTTTTTTTCTGCCAGTTTGGAAGCCAAACTGTGTCACGTCTGAGATTATGGGAATATTTGAACGTTATGAAGCAGCAATGCAAAACAAACCCGTTCCTGATGCTTGGATGCGCTTTACTGTCATAAACGATGCGCTACACCAACAGCATGTGACAGAAAGCATTACTATATCATATTATGTCGATGATAATATATACATATGCGTTACGCTGAATGTTTTCAGTATTATTGCAATGCATCTGAAGCACATTTGTGAATTACAGGAAACTACTTTAGAATGTTTTGTAACTATTCATACACCTTAAACCACAAACACAAACCTCCCTGCGGCAGCAGTCTGAGAGCATGACGTCACACGCCGCGCCCAGCGCAGCAAAATAAAAGTCTTTATCAAATAATTCATAATGTGTGTCAGAGCTGGCATATATTTAAACTTTTAAATGCTTCCAATAATATGCTGATCTGCCAGTGTTATAAGAGCAGGGGCTGCTACGTCAATACAAGGTTTTTCTTTCTTCTCTCTCCGTCCAGTAGGTGGCGGAAATGCGCCGATGTTGGTTTGCAAGCCGCTGTAAATGATAAAGAAGAAGAAACGCGTTTCGGTTTCGCGCATCAGAGGAAGCATCTCTTTAAATCGATAAAGAGCTCCGTGTTAAAGACGTTGTTTTTACGATGTGATTATGTAAAAGTTCTGGATTACCGCAAAAAGCTGAGGTGAAACTGTAGAAACGCTGCATGTACTTTCAGCTGGATGTGTATGAACTGGGATTCAGGCCAATAAATAGAAGATATATCTCCATCTCTGTAAACGTGGCGAAGCTAAGTTAAGTGTGTTTTCCAAACGACTCCAGATCAAGACTTTACTGAAGACATGGAGTGTGTTAAAGAGGAGAGAGAAGACAGTGATGCAGAAACATGCGGAGAGAAAGATGAAGAAACTGAGGAACACAGAGGTTGGTGATGATTAATGATTCTTCATTAATGACTAACGATTATTAACAGCATGCCAAGTTCATCCAGAGTTTGTTTAGAAAGCCATGCTAGTGGAGAAGACTGGAGAGGGATGCCCTGCTTCACTGCTTTAACTCATCTGTGTCTCAAACCTTACTTTAATACATAAATACTGAGCTAAATAAATAAATACTGAACTAATTTAATATTTCCCCGCGTTTGTCTAATCCGAAATGAAGTCGTTTTAACACTGTTAGAAAGCATGGACATCAGTCTACACTTGTTTTTGACACCCCCGTTTCATTAAGTACTCTAATTGAAAACATTAAATCAGCTGAAAAATTCTATTTTAATTACAAGTTGCAAAATTCTAAAATAAAACATAAAATATATTAAACCCTCAAAACACATTTGGGTCTGTTTTGAACCACTAGGAGACATATATTCTGACAAAAATGCATGTTTTTTTGTAAGGAATCCAAACGCTTTAAGACCCTCAAAATACCTATTTATTATATATATATATATATATATATATATATATATATATATACATACATGTATGTGTTGTTTTCTTAGACGTAAACATGCAGGTTTCATAAATTTGGACTGTTTTTGAACAATCACGAGTTATTAAGTCAAAGGAATTTAATTAAATTAATACTGAGAACACTCAAATTATATGTTCTTATTTTCTTATTTATTTTCTTTATTCATGTTCTGATATCTCATTAATATTGAAATAATGAGTTATAAATAAATAACGAGAAGTTATTGATCAGATATAATAGGGAATGAACCCAGAATGCTAAAATAGTCTACAGATTTTGAAAGTTTTTTTTATTTACATTTAACTAAAAGTTCTAAGTAAATTACTTAAAGAGATATTTCTTGATTCATATACACGTCATTTATCATCCATTAATATAACAGAAGTGTCTTTTTCTATCTTAAAGTGAGTTATTGTTCTGTAAATCCTTTATATTTATACACAGGTAATCATAACTTGTCGTGTATGATAGTGGTTTATAGTGCTGTCAAACGATTAATCACATAAAAAAATAAAAGTTTTTGTTTACATAATATATGTATGTGTATTGTGTATATTTATTATGTATATATAAATACATTCACATACAGTAAATGTATTTACATGCATATATTTATATTCTTATATTTTATATTATATATATATAAATATTTTTAATATAAACATAACATTTTTCATGAATATATACATGCATGTGTGTGTATTTATATATACATAATAAATATACACAGTACACACACATATATTATCTAAACAAAAACTTTTATTTTGGATGTGATTAATCGCTTGACGGCACTAATGTGTAAACTGTGTCATCTTAGCCTTTGGTACAGTTCTAAAACAAGATTGTTAATAATATGAGGAAAGATACAGCACTGATTATGATTTTGTAGACCGTTTGGTTTCACTTTGTGAGCTGATTTTTAACCGTTTGTTGTTTTGTCTTAGAGCTGACGCAAGAGAAAGAAGAAAGTCGAGAGAATGACGTAGAGGAGAAACATCAGGAGGGGGTAATAAATGCAGAAAAATCTCTCAGGCGCTCAGAAACGAAAAAGAAACCCTCGCATGAAGCCAGTAATTGCTTCGTCTGCCCCGAGTGCGGCAAGAGCTTCACACATAAAGGACACTTCAACGAACACATCAAGATCCACTCCGGAGTCAAGCCCTTCAGCTGCCCTCACTGTCAGAAGAGCTTCACCTGTAAAGGACACCTGAAACGCCACGTTCGCATCCACACCGGCGAGCGTCCGTACGCTTGCAATCAGTGCGGGAAGAGCTTCAAGTGCGCCACCAACCTCAAAGACCACCAGCGCTCGCACTCGGGGGAACGGGCCTTCGCCTGCCAGCAGTGCGGGAAGAACTTCATCCTGGCGTCCAACCTGAAGGCGCACCTGAAGATCCACACTAACGAGAAGCCCTACGTGTGCGCCGTCTGCGGGAAGGGCTTTCTGCGGCTGGGCTGCTTCAACGATCATCAGAAGATCCACACGGGAGAGCGAGCGCACATGTGCTTCGAGTGCGGGGACACCTTCACCAGATCCAGCGCTCTGAAGCAGCACCAGAAGATCCACAGCGGAGAGAAGCCCTACACCTGCTCGCACTGCGGGAAGGGCTTCACTCACTCGGGAGCGCTGAGGAGACACGAGCGCGTTCACACCGGAGAGAGACCCTACCTCTGCAGCGCCTGCGGGAGGAGGTTCACTCAGTCCAGCGATCTGCAGAACCACAGAAAGAAGCCCTGTCCCATGCTGCCTCGCTCCGAGCAGAGCCCGGCCTCCGCTCCAGTGCAAACACTGACACCTTCTGTGTGAAGACTGGATGCAGGCTGATAGGGATGTAACGAGATCAAAATCTCACGATGCGATATTTAAAGCGCCCCTATTATGGATTTTTGAAAAAGATCTTTCATGCGGTGTGTAACACATCTGAGTGAAAACATCCTGCAAAGGTTTAAATCTGAGAGTGCACCGTGTATAAAGTTATCGGGCCTCATTCATGAAACACGAGCAGAACGAATTCTTGTTCTGACGTAAACTTTCGAATTCATGAAAATGTTCGTATTTTCAAAATGTTAGTTGGTACGAAAGAAATGTACACCTGCTCCTTACCCACGTTTACATGGTGTGTAAAACATTGTTCTTTTTGGCAAACTGATGACACTGAATTCTGATGCAATGCCATGATAATACTTTACAAGTTTCTATAAATAATATTTATATAATATTTTACAAGTGTTTATTTATTTATTTTTTATTTAGTTGATAAACTGTTCAGCTTTGGGTAGAACGCAGCGCTTGTCACTGTCACTTTTTACCCAGCCGTCCAATCAATGGAGGAGGGGGCGGGACAAATACTACACCGACCAATCATCCTGCTTCTACAACAACTGAACAACAGAGAAGTTAATATCACTGGCAACTGCATTTTTATATTCAGTAATATTCTTCAAAATGAGATACTAGTAATATATTACTTCCGTGAATATTCCTAATCATGGCAACCAAAGCGTTCTCGAGCGCCACCAGCTGGTCGTTTTCAGAAGAGCACCTGACATTTTTCAGCTGGCTAAAAACACTTTGATGGATGCATGTTGTTGAATATTTGGCATATGGCCTATTAGTCTTTTTTGCATCTATGCAATATACTGGAGCCAAACCTGAGAAAGTAGACCAGAATATTCCACTGCGTTCCTGGACACGCAATTTGCATAGCTGTAAATCATAGGCGGGGATTATGCTAATTGTGTACGAGCGTGCACACACACCCTATTTACGAATGATTGGCATTCATTAACATACGCATGTTTAACTATCAAATCGGATGTTAACGAAGCGTTTGTGAATCCGGAGGAGAGTTTTCAGGAAGGCCCGTTTTACGCGCAAATTACTCCTATATTTACGAATGTTTCATGAATGAGGCCCAATGTCTCTCAAAAGAAAGAGTCGACTCTGAATCATTGGAACGAGTCGTTTTTAAAACTAATCCCAAGCCGTTTCATGCTGACGTCAACATGAAACATTAGCATATTGCCGCCCACTTGTTGGTCTTTTCATGTTGGTCTGAATGAAAATGCAAATTCGTTCTTTGCCACTAGGTGCTGCTTTTGGAGCGTTAAAAATAGCGATATGATCCAGATGTAGTATTTGACAAAAATACGATTTTCTCAGCTTTTTCATCCAATACTGAAAGAAATGATGTCATCATAAGTAGTCATTGAATGATTCACTCGAGAGATTTGTTCAAAAACCCTGATTCATCCAGGAACGAAGCACGCAAAGTCTTTATGAGGGAGTCATTGAATTACTCATTCAACTACTTAATAACTATATATTTTTGGAATAGACTGCAGCAATAAACTTTTTGTCAGAACTTCAAGTAAATTTAATTTAGTTTTTCTATTCAGAATTGTGGGAGAATCGTGATCTGTTTTTTTTTAAACAAAAGCATTGTGATTCTCCGTTTCTCCACGATCACCAGCAGTCTGCTGTTCCTCCACCGAATCAATCAGGATTCCTGCAGTCTGCTGGAACACAACCATTATTGTGGTTGTTCTGGTTTCTAACTGTGTATTTGGCTTTGCAGAAACCAGTCTGTTTGGTCAGGACAGCCAGTCTTGTGCTGGATCTGATCATCACACACTAACTTGTAGCGTACAGTGTGGAGATTACATGCCGTTTCCAGAAATAAAAAGCTACACCAGTCTTCTGCTGCATGTGACTTATTTAATGAGCTCAGCAGGTGGCTCTCATTTTGAATCAAGACAAATGTAAAGGTTTCTCAATTCTATTTTGATGCCTGTGTGAGAAAAATGTTTCTATGACTAATTCTTAGAAATCTGATACTCGGTCTATTTAAAAATCAATATGATAATCAATGTCACAGTTGCACCAAGCTTGGTCCATGAGAAGAGAGTTCATCTGGCTGATGAGTAAAGATCTCTGCTCTCCATTTTGTTCAATATTTCATTTTGTGTATGTACATTTTATGAGTCTCTGTGTAATTGTACGTTATCTCACAGCTGATGAGTTCGGATGAGTCTTTTTATCTTTATCAGCCCTCTCTGGTTATAAAGTGTTTTACAGCACTCTTCTGAAGAGCCTGTGGTGTTCTTTTCACACAGTGTGTTTATATAATCAGATATATTATATATTAGGATTTTTGGTTCCATTTTAGTATAGGGACCAATTCTCACTATTAACTATTGCTTAATAGCATGCCTATTATTTGTCACACTTCTGAGTCACGGGGAGCGAGGAGAATGTGGAATAAACTCAGAACAGTCTTTAATAATCAAAACCAAACAAGAAGACAAACAACGCCGAACACAGGACACCGGAACATGGGTTTAAATAACAAGGAACGTAATCAGGGAGAACTGAAACAGGTGAGGAGTAATTCATCAAAATCCATGGAAACAACTGAGGAACTGAAACAGGAGGCAGGAACACAAACAAAACCAAAACAGACCATAACCGTGACATTATTAACATATTGGCTGATTATTAGTGCTCATAAAGCACATATTCCGCATGATCATATTCTACATCCCTAACCCTACCCAATACCTAAACCTAATAACTACCTTACTAAACTATTATTAAGCAACGAGTTAGGAGTTTGTTGAGGCAAAAGTTGTGGTTAATGGTTTGTTAATAGTATGTATTTTATTTCATGTTTTTGAAAGAAGTCTTTTCTGCTCAGAAAATCGATTTATTTGATCAAAATTACAGTAAAAACAGGTATACTGTGAAACATTATTGTAATTTAAAATAACTGTTTTCTATTTGAATGTATTTTATAATACTAGTCCAGTCTTCAGTGTCACACACACACACACACACAGTTGTCATTTTGATGTGATCTTTCTCTCTGTGGTTTATCTTATCTTATCTTATTGTGCAATAACCAGAGTAAATGCCGATCTCATCCCCCGTGGTCAAGGAAATCTGCCCCCTCTTTTTTGCCCTCAATATTTAATAGTTTTATGTTAACAGCTGAACATTGTTACTCCATCGCAAGGTAACAGAATGGAGTGGCAGTGATGTCAGTCGTTCTCTGTGAGGTGTTCACGGTAATAGAAACGCTCACTTTCAAATGGACTTTGCTGATAGACTGCCATTACATTTAATCTAATTACACAATCAGATTCCAAAATTTAGATTTTATTTTAATTAGATTGTAATACATTTTAAAGTAATCATAAACAGATTACAGTTACGTTTTTATAGAATACATTTTATTTGCAAAATGGCATTAAATTATTGATATTATTGACATTATACACAGCCGCTAGTCAGGTGCCTGGAATTACAGAGGCACACAATTAGATTTATTTTATTTTTTTTATTTATTTTTTTGCCAAATTGCCATTTTTATGATTTAATTCATCACTAGTTTTTCATCACCTCATAAACTCCATGCAGTTCTTTAACGAACTCCAGGCTGAGAAACCCTGACGTGAAATGTTGTTTAATGCACTTTATGATGTTGATAACAAAGAATAGAATATATTAGTTATAAGTGTGTCCCTTAGTTACGATAGATAGGAAAGGCACTTTCTAAATAAATGGTCTGACAGCAGTAATCGTGCACAATTTCCTATACATGCATTTATCAAACTTACTGACAAACAGACTAACTCTTGTAGGATCTGGATGAACAATACATTTATGCCAGACTTTTACACACTAAACAGCCTAATGCATTCATTTACTTATCTGTGTTATAATGTAATAATCATCTATTGCCTACCTAGTATTATTAAATGTTAATAAACATACGGCCGTTTGTTCGAAGGACGGGCTCCACTGCTGCATCTCGGCTCTTCCCAAAGTTTCCTCCTTGTCAGAAAAAACAAATGTTTTTCTCGTGTTTCTAATACATTTTTCCCCATTAAAAACTCTGTGTTAATTGTTGTGAATGTTCTGAACGTGTTTTGTTTTGCTCATGACTGTGTTCTGAACCTGCTGTCAATCATTGATCTGCTGTCTCTCCTATCAGCTCCATCATGCCAGCTTTGCACTTTACATCGTTTTATGCATCTTTTACAGCGTTGTTGAGCTGATTTCAGATGAATCCTCCTCTGTCAGGTGTTCTGTGCTCTATAGCTCAAGCATGGGCCCCGGGGCCGCGGCACACACGCTTATGTTTCTCATGCATTTCTTATTTCTCTTCAGCTCTCAAGGCAGATGTGAGGTGAGTTATAATGGATATTTCAGTTTCTGTGCGACACTAAAGCAGTTTCTCTTCTGTAGTTCGGTAACTCATCTGTTTATAGTTGTTCTGGAGTATTAATATGAAGTACTGAAAGGTCTTGTTTGTATGACAATGTCTCGTTGTATTTTGTCTATCAGGCAACGCAGCGAGTGATTGGTAAGGGTGCTTTCTCTCTTCTTTGCTGAAAATGTATTTGAATGTATACAAAATGAAGTGTAAAAATGTGTAAAAGCTGAGACTGATTGCGTTAGCCCTGATTTTCAGAATATAATGTCGATGGCGGTAAAGAGGATCTGTTTGATATCAATGAAGGTGAGAGGTCATCACACCGGCTCTATACGTGTTTGTATGAAGATTATTCAGATTTATCATGGCATTTCTGTCTTCTTCGTGTTTTCAGAGGCCGGTCTTGATCTTTTTGAGGGAGATATTGTATATGATGAGGTAAGAGATGATATTTTGTTGATACCAATCAAATCCATTTGTTTATGTGTGGTTCGCTTCTCGTGGAGCTTAACTGCCGCATGTGACTAAATGTTTCTGTCTCAGAATTTGGAGAGGAATTCTATAATTGGTGATGAGTACAGATGGCCAAAAGTGATCCCTTATTACCTCGAGGATGATTTGGGTGAGTATCTTCACTCAGAAACTATATAAATACACTAAGGCTGCATTTGATCAAAAATACAGTGTATTGTAATATTCTTTAATAATTTAATTTTACTATTTGAATATTTTAAAATGTTATGTTATTATTTTTTTAATAATAATCAGAGTCAAAGGCTATGCTAGACTAATTAACCCCTGAAATACCAAAATCTCTATGGGCAGATGTTAATGCAAAAGGTGTGATCCTGAAGGCCTTTGAACAGTATCGACTGAAGTCATGCATCGACTACAAACCATGGAGTGGAGAAGAAAACTACATCTCTGTATTTAAAGGCAGCGGGTGAGCTGCTACATACATGTTTATATACAATGATGTTGTGCTGCACAATGGTTTGTTGCAATCAAATATGTTAAAACACTTCATGATCATGAGTATGACAACTGTCAAAGAATCCAACATCTATATGTGTGTGACTAGCTGCTTTTCGTCCGTGGGGAACCGGCGTGTTGGCAAACAGCGGCTGTCCATCGGCAGTGGATGTGATCGTATCGCAACCATCGAGCATGAGTTTCTCCACGCGTTAGGCTTCTGGCACGAGCAGTCACGCTCCGACCGCGACGACTACGTCTCCATCATCTGGGACCGCATCACTGAAGGTCTGTCTGATACATGAACTGAGAAACAGCACAGCCTCTGAAATCGAGCTCTGCAGTTTGATTTCAATAATGCATTCTTGCTTACATTACATTTAGATGTTTTCATAGTTAACACAGTTGCTAAATGTGCCATGATATTACTCATCTACTTTATAAAGAAATGTGTCGCTGCATCAGTGTCTCAGCAATGGATGCTCTGCAGTGAATGGGTGCCGTCAGAATGAGAGTCCAAACAGCCAACCCATTCTCACACCCAACTCGTCACATACTGAAGCTTGGTCAGGACCACTTGGCGTCGCTTTTTGATGCTCAAGGTACCCCTTAGCGTCATTTCTCGACTTGCAGGGTCCTCCGTTGTTTTCAGTTGTTTGTCTTAGTTTAATGGTTTGCATGCATTTGTAAAAAATAGAAATCATTTTATATAACTTTATACTTTTATTGGAGCACCTAACCCGACCCCTACCCTAAACCTACCCACTTCTGAACAACATAAAACATGTAACAGGCAAATATAAGTGCAGTCACAGGTATTTATTGCAAAAACCGACCATAAACAAGCAGTATAAAAGCATTACAAACAAGCCGTGTTGCATTCCAAGTCTTCTGAAGCCATGCGAAGTCTTATGAGAAGAAGAGAGTAAAACATAAGGTTTTAATTGCTGAAAATGATCCCGCTCTGTTAACGCGCTCACATCTCATTCAAAAGCATACTCCCGTCCCGCAGCATGACGCAATCGGTCACGAAACACACAAGAGCCAATAGCATTTCACAACCAAGGCTGACGTAAGGCTTCTTCTGGCGGCATTTTTTGAATTTACACACAGACTGCAGCACACAGGAAGAGCTTAAAGGGATAGTTCACCCAAAAATGAAAATTCTGTCATTTACTCATCCTCAAGTAGTTCCAAACCCGTATGAATGTCTTTGTTCTGCCGAACACAACGGAAGATATTCTGAAGAATGTGGGAAACAGAGCTATTATTTTCCTACTATGGAAGTTAATGGTGCCCCAAAACAGCCTGGTTACAAACTTTCTTCAAAATATCTTCCTTTGTGTTCGGCAGAACAAAGAAATTCATACGGGTTTGGAACTACTTGAGGATGAGTAAACGATAACAGAATTTTCATTTTTGGGTGAACTATCCCTTTAATGGCGATCGCGTCTATTCCTTTCACAAATCAAATGTTTTGCCTCAGAAGACTTGGAATATTAATATTTTTTGAATAAATTATGATGGTAGTTGTGTCTGTCTGTTATATCTTGTGTTTTATTGACAAATGGTAGGTTTAGTGGCAGGGGTTGGGTTATGTGCTCATCAATGTGTAAATAATGTAATATAAATAAAACTGTTGGGGCTGTTTACATTGAAAAATCACATCCCAACATATATGCAATAATGGCAATGTTATTACCCAATATATAATTTAATTATGACGATAAAATTCCCAGTATGGCGTCGGCATATTGACACTGAGGGTTTCCTATTTATAGCAACGGAGGACCCTGCAAGTCGAAAAATGACTCTAAGGGGTACCTTGAACATCAAAAAGCGATCCCTAGTGGGCTATTCACGCAAACATAATCTGTTATTTCTTAAGTGAACGTTTGGGAACTGTTGGGGAAAAACATCAGATGTGTAGCATTATATTAGATCAGCGCACTACACACTATGTCTTAATATAAGCCGTCTGTCTCGTTAATGTTAATCAAACGATGAAAGAAAAGATCACTCGCTGCTCTTGATTGAACTGCTCTTGTATTTTTATTAATCAATTTATTTGTAACATTTTACTATTTGTTTTTCTTACTTGAATGCTTGTATCTAGATGTAAAATGAAAAAAGTAATACACTATACACTAGTTTCTTTCTTATATTTGTTCTTTGTTGCATCAGTTCTTATTTATAACAACAAGATAAAATAAAAAATAGCTATGTTGTGATTATTTATCTAGTAATGATTATTAAGAAAATTGGGGGAAAAGATGTAATGTTGGGTGATTTTGCTTTGGAACCTTCAGAAAACTTTAAATCAGTTTTTCTCTAAATTGACTTCAAACAGGTGTAGCTCAGTCATTTTTCTCCTGATTGCAACAAATCGTACATAATTTAGGTCTTTTAATGGAGAATATGTAAATAAAAACAACTCATTTTTGAAAATTTGCTCAGTTTGCCAGCACAGGTCACTAATATGTGGCTGGATTTTGATGTCAGAGACAACAGCAGATGCACTTTTTCACTGGAGGAAGAGTTATTATGGATTATTGACTCGTATTTTAGTTAAAAACGTCTTAATGCTGGATGTGTTTCAGCTTTTGTCTTCTCCAGATGATAACTGATGGACTGGAGTGGTGTGGATTATTGTGATGTTTTTATGACATGTTCACGTTCATTTCACAGGAAAGGAGCATAACTTCAACAAATACAACGACAGAACTTCCAGCGCCCTGAACGTTCCCTACGACTACGGATCCATGATGCATTACAGCAAGAAAGCCTTCCAGAACGGCTCGGAGCCCACCATCGTCACCAGGATCCCGGCCTTCAGCGACGTGATCGGCCAGCGCATGGAGTTCAGCGACAGCGACCTGCTCAAGCTCAACCGACTCTACAACTGCTGTAACGCTTTCACAAAAACACTTTCCTACTTCAAATGCATTGTTTAGTTTGTCACGGTCATGAACTTGATGTACGTCTTGATGTCCAATTCAGCAAGGGACGTTCTTAACGATAGCCAGTCAACAATGGCTAAGTGTAAATTTATCGTACATAAGAGCATGTAGGAAATGTATGAATGTTTAAAGTGTGGTTATTTTACAGCCAGCTCCTCCACATTTCTGGACTCCTGTGACTTTGAGTCGGAGAGCATCTGTGGAATGATCCAAAGCCGTGAAAATGACGATAATGCGACCTGGAAGCGTGTTTCCAGAGCCGCAGGTGGACCAGACGCCGACTACACCAACATGGGACGCTGCGACGGCAAGTCTTCTGGACTTTTAAAAGAGTTTAAAAAGTTCAATCAATTCTTTATAATGGAAATGCTTCACCTAAAAAAAGTTTCTGTCATAATTAACTCACACTCATGTTGAGTGAAACACTATTGTGGTGTTTTTGATGTCAAATCTAGTATAACACATATTCACATGCCACACGAGAACTATGATGATTTTCAGTGAATAATGACCAGTTTTGCACACAATGCTATCATGTGGCTTATGATATATGCTTTTTTGATACTGTTATGGTGCATTTTTAGTCTCATTTTCGGAGCTCAGCAGCATTTGTCCTTCACTTTGGTTGTAAGGAAAAAGAACAATTCACTAGAGCTTCTGTACCGTATAAATAATATATATAAAGGTAAATGAGCTTCATTGCTAACTATTCCTTTAAAAGATTCATTTGATGGTGAATGTTAATTTAATGCACAATATTTAATCTGTAAAATCCACTAAATTGCAAAATGAATGTGACCACTCTGAACATGTCATATCTGGAATATTACATAATTACAATGCACATCAATGCCAAAGTTCTAATTATGTGGATTTTCTTTAAAACCAGATTTCCCCAGTTGTCCACATGTCAGTGACAAATTATAGTTTGAGTATTCACAGTAAATCTGTTAAAAATTAGTTATTTCTTTCATGTCCAATAAGTTGAACATGAAAAAAAAAAATGTTGCATGTACAAAATAGCGCAGTATTGTACAGTTACCACAGAATATATAACGATTCAATTTGCAGAACCTTTGTAAAATGAATTAAAACTTTAAAAAGCAAAAACCACCAATGCACATTCTTTATTCATAATTTTTTTGGATGTAGAGTAAAAAAAAAAACTTTCTGAAGTGATCTGAACGTACCTGACATCGTCATAATGACTTCCCAGCCCATAAATATGAACATCCCGGGAAGACTTGAATGCACTATTTTACTGTCGTATCTGGTCATCCTCTTTGACTACAAACAGCTCTTATAATCACTGATTTTTGAAACGTGGAAGGCTTTGCAAAAGTCCAGCTCATATGTGACCCTGGACGACAAAACCAGTCATAAGGGTCAATTTTTTGAAACTGAGATTTATACATAATCTGAAAGCTGAATAAATAAGCTTTTTCCATTGATGTATGGTTTGTTAGGGTCGGACAATATTTGGCTGCAAAAAAATCTAAATATTGAGAAAATCACCTTTAAAGTTGTCCAAATGAAGTTCTTAGCAATGCATATTACTGATCAAAAATCAGAACTGATGAAAATATCTTCATGGAACATGATCTTTACTTAAAATTGATCATTTAGACCCATACAATGTATTGTTTGCTATTGCTACAAATATACCTGTGCTACTTATGACTGCTTTTGTGCTCCAGGGACACATATGCTCACTGTTTATCTCTGATATCTGTCCTGTTTTCAGGAAAGGGTTACTTCATGCACTTCAGCACTGTGAGCGGGCCGGAGGGGAACAGGGCTCTGCTGGAGAGCAGGGTTATCTACCCCAGACGGGGATTCCAGTGCCTGCAGTTCTTCCTCTACAACAGCGGCCACATTAACGACCGGCTCAGGATCTGGACGAGAGAGTACGACACGGAAAACCCTGACGGGACCCTGCGGCTCATTCAGCAGGTTGAAGGTACGGCTGTTCCCAGGTAAAAATAAAGTGTACTTGAATGCACTAAAAAATACCTAGTATATTTGTAGTACATTCTTATTTTTTGTGCTAAATAAAATTGTAAAAGTTATACACCATAAATACACTAATTAAAAGTATATTTCTTCTTCAGTCCCAGGTGAAAAACAAGTGCACTTCCGTAATGTACTTAAAGTGCTCTATTTCCGCGCACTACTTTTGTACTTAATATACTAAAAATGATATTTTAGTACTTCTTAAGATAAACTTAAGATCATCTAAGTGTACTCAACTGTGCTATTTTGAGACAAACAAAAATGCGCATTTAACTTACTATCTTTGTATTTAAAAATGCATTTAGTACCACTTGATGATCTTAGATTATCATATCAAGTACAAAATTAGTGTGCAAAATTAGAGCACTTTAAGTACATTATGGAAGTGTACTGAAATACAGTGTATTTTACTGCTCTTTTTTCACCTGGGTTCATCTAGAGAGTGTTTGAGGGTCATGTCTCCAGTATATGGATTAATGAGTATCAGATTTTCTCTAAAAGGTGACTATTATAAGACAGCTTCTGTGCATATATCATGTGTTAACGAGCACTCTTTATTGAAAAGCTCTTCCTGGTGATGACTGGCAGCTCCATCACGTCAGTTTGAACGTCTCCAGAAAGTTTCGAGTGGTTTTTGAGGGAATCAAAGGCAACGGGGACGCTGGCGGACTCTCGCTGGACGACATCAACCTCTCAGAGACCCGCTGTCCTGAACATGTGTGGAGGATCAAGGACTTCAGGAGCGTCCTGGAGAACACGCCGCCGGACGCCGCTATCTACAGCCCACACTTCACGTCTACAGACGGCTACAGCTTCCAGATGGGCCTGTATCCCAACGGATCAGCCGGATACAGAGGAGAGCTGGGAGCATACGCTCACCTGACATCTGGATCCGGAGCGGCAGAGGGCGGTCTGGTCTGGCCTGCACGCTGGAAGCAGATGACCATGATGCTGATGGACCAGAACGCAGACATTCGCAGACGCATGAACAACCAGAGGAGCGTCACCACTGACCCCACCATGACTGTGGAAGGTGAGGCTCACGATTCAAATCCCATCCTGCTGGGTCTCTGAATTGAAATATTTACATGCAAATGATTTATCCTTTGCAAGAGGAATCCAGTGTTTCCCATTAATAAACTTTAGTGGCTCCCACAGTTTCGTAACAAACCAAAAATATATATCTAAAGTTGTGCTTCGAAATTCAAATCTGCGTTCGCTGTTAATTACATTATCAGGTTACTTTGACCATTGCCCACTATAGATCAACTAACAATCTATAAAGGTGAGAATCAAGATATTTCATGATATAGTTAATGCGTTTGGGAAAATTTCGAATAAAAAGGAAAAAATAAATAATATTGTGGCTGTTGTATGTCACATGACAACCCCCCCTCCAACTCGTGCCCCCTCAAAAATAATGAGTGCATGACGCCCCTGTCAGTCAGGTCGACCCCTGCCAAAATCATTTTAGAGAGATTTTTTCCCTTACCTGTGCAAGGAGGGAAGTGCTGGTGAAACACTCATCGATCTTTTCTTTAATTGTTAGCTTAACATTAATGTGACAGATGGAGGCAGACCTGCTGCATTCAAATTCCACCTCTCACAGGCCAAACCCAATAATAATAATAATAATAATAATAATGATGATGATGATGATGATGATGATGATGATGATTATTAGTAGTAGTAGTAGTAGTAGTAGTATTATTATCATCATCAAATTACTTGGTTTCCTAAATACACCAGCAACGATGATCAGCCTCTAAAATAAAAACGGATAATATAAGGATATTATAATTTATTTATTTTTAATGTAAGAGTGGATGCAGGCATTTGTTTCTTGAACATGTACGGCTTCATATTCGCTTCCAGCTATTACAGCTGTACAAAAACAGTCTGTTATGCTGCTTGATATTGCTGACCGGCATTTCTTATTTTATTTTAATGTATTGTTGTATATAAAAACACTCTGGTTTGTAGTGCAAATAGTTTTGCAATTTCATTTTAACACGTACAGAGGTTTCTGAGTGACCAGAGTCCACCTCCAGCAGTCTCACAGAGTCCTGTGTTTCTTCTGTTCACTCTTTCTTCAGGGACTGAAGATTTCTTCTGGGATGATCCGCGTAAAGTAGGAGTGAAGATAACAGAAGAGGATGGGACGGAGTATTTCCGTGGTCCTGGTGCAGGAACGCCGGTTTTCCTCACGCAGGCCAGAGCGCTGAGCCGAGACTTCATCAAGGGTGGAGACGCCATCTTCCTGCTCACTATGGAGGGTGAGAAACACACAGCCGTCCTCAGCAGATGACTGATTCTCATTAACTGATGATGAAAATGAAAACTCCTTTACTCACATTTCAATGAATGCATCTCTTCAGAGCAACTCAAAAACAGATCTTGCACAGATATCTGTCAGTGGGGCGATGTTTATCTGCTGACCCCCAGGGCATCCAAGATGTAGGTGACTTTGTTTCTTCAGTAGAACACAAACGAAGGCTTATAACTCAAACCGTTGCAGTCTGTGAGTCATATAATGCCAGTCAATGGCCACAGAATCTATGAGAGAAAAAAAAACATGCACTGACAAATCCAAATTAAACCTTGCGGCTCGTGACGATACATTGATGTCCTAAGACAGGAAACGATCGGTTTGTGCGAGAAACTGAACAGCATTTCTAGCATTTTTTACCTCTGATACACCGCAATGTCCGACTGTCACAACATCCGGCGCGTGACGCATCAACCTGCTCTGGCACATAGATATATATGAATACAATTATTATATCAGTGCTACCAGTATTACAACATCAATATTGTAACATTTGAACTCTTAATTTAGTGCAATATTTTGTCATTGCAACATTTTAGTGTAATTTTCACTAACAACTGCAATTGGATTTGTATGTAAACCTAAGTTCCCTGTTATCCCACCGGTCACTATTGTGACATGTTTACTCATTCTATGACCACACTCAACCAAATTTAATAATTGTGAATTCATTTATTAATACTAGACACCTTAAAAATAATGTGGACCAAAAATCTTTGTCATATCTTTATTTTAACACACTTTACTAGCCTTTTGTTTTGGAGGTTTGATGCAGTCTTCATCTGCTCAAGGTGCAAACAGTAAATAAACTGCTCTGGTCATGTGACAATCTGCACTAATCATGTGAAACTGCACATATTTAATTAAGACCCTTTATTTTTTCCATTTTTGCAGGAAATGCACTAAAACATCAGTCAGTAAGGTTTTTAGAGCTTTATAAATGAAAACCTTTACGGTCACCATTGTGACGGGTGGGATTAATGGGTTAATCTGGCACTGCTGGTTCTGTCTGTGTTCCTGTAGATATCTCTCATCTAGCTGTGTCACAGCCCTTGCCTTCCACATCCATGAATCCACCAAACTCAACTTCCTCTGGAACACCAGCCCCAGACAACAGCATGACTCCTGCCACCTCCAGCTCCTCCAGCGCTGCTCCTCCTGAGCCGTGTGTGTCCGTGCGCTGTGAGAACGACGGAGTGTGTGTGCTGGACGACGCAGGACAGGCCGTGTGCAGGTCAAACATCACACACCAAATCATCCGCCCTTACTGGGGCGTTCATTTTCTCCAAAATGTTTTCCTAATATTCTTCACTACAGAATTTTTAACTAAAACTGAGATTAACATTAAACACCACTAAATATTTTAACTGCTTGAAATAAAATAAATGTTAACAGTAAAATATTAAAAACTTTATTTTCAGTTAATTTATTTTCATATTCAGTTAGTTGCCAGGGCAGCATTTCTCATTTTCATTTAGTTTTTACAAGAATTAAGATCTAAAAAGATCTTAAATCAGAGCAAAAAGTCTTAAATTTCTAAAGTTATGGCATTAAGTTTTGCATTCACTGCAAAACATGAATATCTTCCTCAGTATTTCTGTCTTGTTTTCCAGTACAAATATCTGAACATCCTTAAATCAAGACACATTTACTGAGACTGAAAACTGAATAAATGAAGTCTTGTTTTCTGAGAAACTGAAGAAAATGAGGAGAGTTTATCCTTAAAACAAGAACAAATATCTGTCAGTGGGGAATTTTTCTTTGAAATAAGTTGATTTGTCTGAGCTCACTGGCAGATATTTGTTCTTGTTTTAATCATAAACTCACTTTTAGTTTGATCAGTTTCTCATAAACAAGACTTCTTATCTTCTGTCATTTTGTTCTTAAAGTGCTCTATTTTTTCACACTAAATTTGTACTTAATATACTAAAATTATTCTTTAGTACTTCTTAAGATAAACTTAAGATCATCTAAGTGTACTCATCTGTGCTATTTGGGACACCATGAATATGAACTAAAATGCACTTTTAACATACTATCTCTGTATTTAAAAAAAAAAAAAAATGTATTTACCACTCCTAGTAGACTTGAACCCACAAAAGTGTACTACAAGTGGTGACTAAATACAGAGATAGTATGTTAAAAGTGCATTTGGTAACACTTTACAATACGGTGACACTAATATGCATTAATTCATGCTTAACAAATGCACAGATAATCGTGAGTTAATGTGTAACTCATGAAGAATTAAACCATTTATTAACAATTACTGCATCGGCAACAAATGAACATTTGATATGATTCATAGAGTAAGTAATCAATAAATTGTTATCAGTTAAATGCGTTTTAATAATATATTAACTACCCAATAACTTATTTTATTAACCAATGAAGTAAACTTTACTTGTTGAGGCACTCGACTAACTAACTAATTCAAAATCTATGACCACAATGACATATTACTTAACAATTAGTTAATAGTTCTGTGCCTCAACAATTAAAGTCATAGCATAATGATACCCATGCAAATCATTAGCTAATGACTAATTAAAGCAGACAACTGGAGGTTTAAAGGCATGGCTTCGACCCAATGTGGTAATTAACATATGAATTTACTTCATTAGTTAATAAAATAAGTTATTAGGTAGTTAATATATTATGACGCATTTAACTGATAACAATTTATTGATTACTTACTCTATGAATCATATCGAACGTTCATTAGTTGCTGATGCAGTAATCATTAATAAATGGTTTAGTTCATCGTGAGTTATACATTAAATCGTGATTATCTGTGCATTAGTTAAGCATTATTTAATGCATATTTGTGCACCCGTATTGTAAAGTGTTACCGTGCATTTTAGTTAATATATTCATGGCATCCCAAAATAGCACAGTTGAGTACAATTAAATTATCTTAAGTTTATCTTAAGTACTAAATAATCATTTTTAGTATATTAAGTACAAAATTAGTGTGAAAAAACAGAGCACTTTAAGTACATTATGGAAGTGCACTAAGTGTACTGAAATAAAGTGTATTTTACTGCACTTTTTTCACCTGGGTTAGTTACCTGACATTGTATGATGGATAAATGAGTTTAGTGTTTGGTCTTCAGTAACAGGTGTTGTTTTCTGGTCTTTGTGTGTGTGTGTGTGTGTGTGTGTGTGTGCGCAGGTGTGTGGTGGGACAGGACTGGTGGTATTACGGCGACAGGTGTCAGTTTAAGAGCTCTGCTCAGAGCAGTGTTCTGACGGCGGTGTTGGCGTCTGTCGTTGTGTTTGTGCTCATGCTGATGGTGACGGTGATCAGTGTGCTCTGTGTGAAGAAAAATCAGAGGAAAGTGCAGCTCGAAGGACATGGAATCACCATGAAGAACATGAACTCGTTTGCATGAAGATCTGAAGGTTTCTCTAATGTACATGATGACTCATTAAAATCAATGATGTTTTGATCATGCTTTGATGTTTTGATGTAATTAGTTCAGTGGCCCCAAAAACATTTGTTGACATCTGGGGCTAGTTGCATAAAACACAGACTATAGTCTTAAAAATGTAGACATCTAATTTAGGGCTGTCATGATTCTTCGATTCCATTCAAGTATTACATTTTTAATGCTCGAATGGGAGCCCTCTCTCCCTCCGACGATGATCGTGAACTCTCCCTCGATGCGGTGTATCCAGCGATGTCAGAGGAACTCTGAATTTTCTCGGGGAATCAGAGCGCTATCTGGGGTTGCAACGCTTCTCTCTTGGTGCCGGAGAAACTTGCAAAGCACGCCAATCAGTGCTCTTGTAGTCCATCGTCCAGCGATGTCCTCAACACGCTCCTCGCCTCTCCCAATGATCTGTACACAGACACTTGTAACAACCGGCTTCCTGTCCGAATGTAAACAAAGCCACGTGCATGACACTTAGTCCATAAACTCCCTTAAAAGCAGGGTAGGTGATTTAGTTCAAAAACATTTTTAGTTACGTTGTTTGAAAGTCTTTTCACATCCTGATAGCAGTCCCTAAGTTAAGTGGTCTAAATTTACTTATGTGTCTTTATATCTTCTGTGGAAGGCGTAGGACCAAAAAAAGTTAATCCAATCAAAATGTTCGGTCCGAACGTTATAATAGGCTGTCCTGCCTGCCAGTGAAATGTGTATTTGCATACCTCTGCAGACATGATACTTCATCAGAGCGTTCCAGCGAGAATGAAAGACGCTATTATTGTAATATTATGCGTTTTGTACTGTAATGTTTTGTCACCGGTGTTACGTTCCTGTATCAAGTCTAGGGGAGGGTAGGTCACGTAACACAATAAAAATGGTGGTGTGTGTGTGTGTGTGTGTGTGTGCGCGTGCGCTAGCAGTGAGGACCAGTAGTCAAACTCAAGAGTAATTTACAAAAAGAAAACCCCACTTCGCAACGTAACTGAAGAAAAATATAACATTTTTATTGTACAGATACAGGAGGGTTCGCTTTAATGACTTCGAGAGGGAGCTCAGGCCAAAACAACAAACATAATACCTCTACCTAATAATCAAAATCTGACTAACCTACCAAAACAAAAATACATCAAAATACCCTAACTCCCTTTCTAGCATAAACAAGAGAAAACAAGCCCAAAAAGAAAATAGCACCCCCTCTCTACTTAACCCCATCCCAAATTAACAAATGCAAATTAAAGTTAAAGATCCAATAAGAAAGAGTACAAACAAATATAAACTTACAATAACAGGTTTTCTGGTTGTAAAGATGGAAGTTACAACAGGAGGTGGATAAACTCAAAATCACTAACAGAATCCAAATCAACAAAACATAATTCTTAACAAAGTAACCCTTGGAAAGCAAGGAGGGAGAAACCTCAAAAAACACACACACACACAAACACCCTGTTCCGAGGTGGAAATGCTGCTTAAATCCCCAATGCTCCTTCTCATCCTCCAATCAGCGTGAGCAGCCAATCATTGGAGACAGGTGGCGGCCATTACCTCCTACTTGCTAGTAGAGTGAGAGTGAACAAAAACATACGTCCTGGGACGTAACACCCTCACCACACAAAAAAAAAATAAATAAAACCCACACACACACTACAACAAGTGTTGTAGTTTTAAAGCATACGACAAGTCTTGATTAACCCACAACCGAAGTTCTGGACAAAGCATCGGCTACAAGATTGCCAACTCCCTTTTTATGCCGGATCTTAATATTATACTCCTGCATAATAAGGGACCACCGCATTAAACGTTGATTAGCATTAGACATTTTCATTAGAAACACCAAGGGATTATGGTCAGTATAGACTGTAATGGTGCTAGGACTTCCACCCAAATACACTTCAAAATGCTGAAGTGCTAACAATAAAGCTAACGCTTCTTTCTCAATTGTACTGTAATTCTGTTGGGTCTTAGAAAACTTCTTAGAGAAAAAAGATACAGGATGCTCGATTCCAGCTTGATCTTCCTGCAGCAGAACTGCCCCGGCTCCGGTAGCGCTGGCGTCCACCTGTAACTAGAACGGTGATGAAAAATTGGGGGCAGAGAAAACAGGAGCAGTACAAAGTAGATCTTTAGCAGCATTAAAAGCACTCATACATTCCCAAGTCCACACAGACTTCCTAGATGTACTTAGCAGGTCAGTAAGGGGTGAAACGATAGCAGCAAAGTTTCTACAGAAACCCTGATAGTACCCAGCCATTCCTAAGAAGCGCCGCAACTCACGCTTGTTAGTTGGGGTAGGAAACTCAACAATTGCACAAACCTTAGCCTCCACTGGCCGCACTTGACCTTGCCCAACACGTTTGCCAAGATATGTAACAACAGCCTTAGCAAATTCACACGTCGCTAGATTCAAAGTTAAAGCAGCATTGACCAACCGGCCAAACACTACATCCAGCTTAGCCAAGTGGTCCTCACATGAGTACACTACGACATGGTCCAGATACACTTCACAGTCTGGTACTCCTGGCAATACTCTGTCATGGCTTTTGGCATGTGAAATGCCCCTTCTACTTTCCAGCAGCTTATGAACAGAGTATTGCAGGAAGTTATCAGGAGTCACGAATGCTGATATTTCTGAAGAACAATATGTTAGAGGGACTTGCCAGTACCCTTTGAGCAGATCTAATTTCGTGACAATGTGCACTACCAACACGGTCTACACAATCTAACATTCTCGGAAGTGGGAAGGAATCTGGCTTGGTTACTGCATTGATTTTACGATAATCAGTGCAAAATCTATAGGTGGAATCAGTTTTAGGTACCAATATACATGGGGAACTCCACGGACTTTAGCTAGGCACGGCAAGACCGTGTTCAAGTAGATATTGAACCTCATTTTCATGACGTCACGTTTTTTTGGGTTTACACGATAAGGATGTTGCTCGATCGGCTGACTGTCACCTACATCAATATCATGACATATTACTGTAGTTTGTGATGGTACATCAGTAAAAAGTTTGGGATATCTACTAATCAACGTACTCACAGCCTCAGACTAACTGGCAGGCAAGTGAGAGAGATGGGACTTCAAATTAGCCAGAACGGCAGAGTTCTGCAACCGTGCACACAAGGTCGGAGCATCCTTTGCCACTAACCCATCCTCCTCAGGGCAATATGGTGGTGGCACGACTACAGTAGACACAACTACTGGGCTACTAAGGGAATTGTCTTGGGACAGATCACGTGCCACATAAGTCTTCAATATATTCACGTGACATATCCTATTCTTTCGTCACCTTTCTCAATGGTGTAAGGACCAGTAAACCTAGCCTGGAAGGCTGAGCCAGGTACTGGAAGCAAGACAAGGACAGAATCACCAGCCTGAAAATTACGTATCACACTCATACTGGCCTTTCATTTTAGTCTGGCAAGCTACCAGATGAGCACTAGCAATCTCACAGGCTTTGTGAAGCCGCTCACGAAAAGAACTAACGTAGTCAAGGATAGACATTGACGAGGGATTCCGAGACAACTGCTCACTGAGTAACTTCAGGGGACCTCTCACTGTATGTCCAAAAACCAATTCTGCTGGACTAAAACCTAGCGATTCCTGAACACTCTCCCTCACAGCAAACATGATCAGAGGTAAACCTTCTACCCAATCCTTACCGGTCTCAAGGCAGAATTTTCTGAGCATTGACTTGAGAGTCTGATGGAATCGCTCCAGAGCGCCTTGGAATTGTGGATGGTAAGCACTGGTCAATTGATGTTTTATACCCATCTCACTTAACATCTGTGAAAATACTTTAGACGTAAAATTAGTGCCTTGATCCGACTGGATCGCATTTGGTAAGCCAAAGATGGAGCAGAACCTAACAAGCTCTTGCACAACCATCCTAGTTTTAAGGGTGCGTAAAGGAATTGCCTCTGGATAACGAGTTACAGCACACATAATAGTCAGAATGTACTGGTACCCTGACTTTGACTTAGGCAAGGGCCCTACACAGTCAATGATTAACCGTTCGAATGGCTCACCAACAACTGGTATCGGAATAAGTGGGGCTGGGGGAACAATTTGATTTGGGTTACCTGCCAATTGGCAAGTATGACAGGAACGGACAAATCTGGACACAGATGACTTTAAACCAGGCCAGAAGAAATATTTTGAAACACGATGAAAGGTTTTTGTCACACCTAAGTGTCCTGACAAAGCACTTTCATGAGCTAGCTGAAGAACGATAATCGGATGGTAGCACAATTTGGTGAACCTCTTGCCAATTCAAATCGAAATGTTGCGGCTTCCATTTGCGCATCAGAACTCCATCCTCCCAATAATAGGCTATCCTAACTTCTGGCAGTTGCATAATGTCCACCACAGTATCAATGCAAGAAGCCAGAGAAGGATCGGAGGTCTGAGCAGCAACCAAGTCTTTCTTGCCAACCTTTAGAGAAAGACCTGGTAATGCATTCGATACGATAGACTTTGACACAATGTCAGGTACAACACTCAACTCGCATTTGTCACCATCGGGTTGAGAGAAAAGAACAGTGTCTGAAAGGTCAACAGGATTTTCAGCTTTTCTGAACTGCGCACGGGTCACAACACAGGCAGGAAATGCGGTAGAGAATTTGGTAGACAGGTCAAGTAACTCAATACTAGGTTGGTGTGTCACAATAGGTCTAGGGAAAACCTTACCACCAGCAAGCTCATTCCCCAGAATAAGACTGACGCCATCTACAGGCAACCGGGAGCACACACCCACTGTAACTGGTCCTGTGACTAGGTCAGACTCCAAATACACCCTATGAAGGGGAACATTAACCCATCCCATCTCACATCCACGGATTAACACATCACTACCTGTATATGACTCAGGTGAAAAGGTAGCATCTCTTCCAAGATCAAGGACTGCATGACTCCTGTGTCCCTCAAAATCCTTACTGGCTGTGTCTCAGTGTCAGGGGAAAGAGAAACTGAACCAGAAGAAAGGGTTGATAAACAACAGCATCCAAGACATTTAGCTCAGGTACAGACTGCACTAAAGCTACATTTTTAGGCTTTGAACTAAAACTTTCCTGTTTCCAAGACTTGCACTCTGAGATTAAGTGACCTGGATCAAGACAGTAAAAACAGACCCGCTTGTCCCCAACATGTTTAGGACTAGCCTTACGCCTTGCTCCACCCGACATCTCGGTTTTCATAGAACGACTAGCAGACTGAAATAGTTCGGCGCTCTCCACAACTGGAGACAGATTTTTTTGTCTGACGAGTTGAAAACACATTACGATGTGTCAACACAAACTCATCCGCTATAATAGCAGCATCGGTTAGCACTTGCACTTTCTGTTCATTTAGATGAACAATAACACTCTCAGGGACACATGCTTTAAAGTCTAACAAAATTAACTCTTGGAGCTGGTTCAAAGTACTAATTTTACTGGAAAGACACCACTTTTCAAATGGGGCCTTTTTCTCTCGAGCAAATTCAACATATGTTTGTTTAGCTGTTTTTGCGTGAGATCTGAACTTTTGGCGATATGCTCCTGGAACCAATTCATATGCTCGTAGCACGGCAGACTTGACTACCTATTGAACAATCTCTTGATTATGATCTAATGCAGCGGAAACCTCTTGGGCTTTACCAGACAAATTGCATTGCAGAAATAGAGCCCACATATGCTTAGGCCACCGCAGCTTAGCAGCCACGTGTTCAAATGCTGTGAAATAGGAGTCTACTTCTGCTTCTCTAAATGAAGGCACAAGACGAATATATTTACTGACATCAAAAACAGTTTCAGCAAGTAACTCAGAGGAACCATCATTCAGGGACTGAACAGAATCCACAACTGGCACAGTCGCTGATGAAGTAGAGAGTCTAGTTCGCGGTGATGGAGCAGGCCTGCTGCATAGCCTTAGAGCCTCCAGCTCCTGTCTATGCCACTCACTATCCCGCTCCCGTTCAGCTTCTATCACTCGAAGCTTAATGCACTGAGCCTCACATTCTTTTTGTGTCACCTGAAGATCTAACTCTCTCAGCTTAATTGCCAGAAAAGCATCAGCACCAGAATCTCTGGGATCCATGTTGGGAATAGAATACAAACCAGCGGTCTCACCCACCGATTCCAATTCTTCCTCAACAACACCCTCCTCATCTGGTGCAACTAAGATGCCAGCTTTTACCAGCTCCCCAAATAATTCCTCTTTGATAACCTGCTTAACTGATTCTTTAGAAATAATAATGTTGAAGAAGTCTGCTATGGAAACTAAGTCTTTTTTACGACAGCGGTTATACACTTCCAAAGTGGGAAGTAATGTAAACGAGACTAAATCAAATTCCATCTTACCAATATCAACTTGTCCCACATCAAAAAAAAAAAGAGCAAAAACAGCCAAACAAATGAGAGAAAAACACTTACCCCTCTCCAGTTCCAAATTGTCCATCAACAGAGCAGTTTACAACCCATCAGAAGAAGCAAATGACAGCTAATAGACGAGCCCCCAAATTCTGTTACGTTCCTGTATCAAGTCTAGGGGAGGGTAGGGTCACGTAACAGAATAAAAATGGTGGTGTGTGTGTGTGTGTGCCAGCAGTGAGGACCAGTAGTCAAACTCAAGAGTAGTTTACAAAAAGAAAACCCCACTTCGCAACGTAACTGAAGAAAAATATAACATTTTTATTGTACAGATACAGGAGGGTTCGCTTTAATGACTTCGAGAGGGAGCTCAGGCCAAAACAGCAAACATAATACCTCTACCTAATAATCAAAATCTGACTAACCTACCAAAACAAAAGAAAACAGAAATACATCAAAACACCCTAACTCCCTTACTAGCATAAACAAGAGAAAACAAGCCCAAAAAGAAAATGGCACCCCCTCTCTACTTAACCCCGTCCCAAATTAACAAATGCAAACTAAAGTTATAGATCCGATAAGAAAGAGTACAAACAAATATAAACTTACAATAACAGATTTTCTGGTTGTAAAGATGGAAGTTACAACAGGAGGTGGATAAACTCAAAATCACTAAGAGAATCCAAATCAACAAAACATAATTCTTAAAGTAACCCTTGGAAAGCAAGGAGGGAGAAACCTCGAGAAACCTCAAAAAACACACACACACAAACACAACCACCCTGTTCCGAGGTGGAAATGCTGCTTAAATCCCCAATGCTCCTTCTCATCCTCCAATCAGCGTGAGCAGCCAATCATTGGAGACAGGTGGTGGCCATTACCTCCTACTTGCTAGTAGAGTGAGAGTGAACAACAAAAACATACGTCCTGGGACGTAACAATGAATGAGATGTGAGGTAATTTGTCGCATTCAATCCTCCACCAACGGTGTCTCTCATCAACCAGTTAAGGGGGTGGGACCATTTACAAACCAATCAAAATGAATGATTTTGCATATCTATATGCATACTGAAGGTAATAAATATAGGCGAACATCACTCTTAAAAATAAACACAGTAATGAACTTAGCCTTGAATATTTACAATCAAAATGCACTTGCTTTGATTCCATAAGCAATAATGGACAGGTTTAATTAACCCGTTTACCTAAGGTTACACTACATAAAACAATTATTTATAATAAAGATGACGCACTGACAAAAAGTGTGTTGGAATTACATTTAATCATGTATATCAGTCCATATCCATCATTCTTCACCACAATAACACAGTATAACAGTTCTAAACCTGAAGATAAATGAACATCAAACACTATCAAGTCTCCCCCTTTTCTCATCTTTTCTTTTTTTTTCACAAACATATATGAATGTACAGTTATCTTTGTGGGGATTTGCTGTAGACTTCTATTGTTTCTATACTGACCAAACTATATTTTCCCTCCACTAACCCAGTGGTTCCCATTCCTGGTCCTGGAGAACCTGCACGTTTTTGATGTCTCTCTTATCTGATACACACATGATGAGCAGATGAGTGAAATCAGGTGTGTTTGATTGGGGAGACATCTATAATGTGCAGTGCTTGGGGTTCTCTAGGACCAGAATTGGGAACCTTTGCACAAACCGAAATCTACCCCTCAGAAAACATTTTTACATTTTCAGATAAACATAATTTAGTATTTTTAATATATATTTTCTCTCATCAGTCTATTCTGATTCATTAACACAGTTTCACAGATGATCCAGAACTACCAACTCCAAACCCAGGATAGAGCGGCTGAGTGAATGTGGTCTGGACTGTGTGGATGAGGCTCATTGTGTCAGAGACGCTGTAGAAGGACAGAGTTCTTGCTCCGTGATCCACAAACACTCCTATTCTCCTGATGATGGGCTTCACAGAGAGATCAGTCTGTATGTTATTGTGACTGAATGAGTAACTGGATGGAGAGCAGATCAAACTCCAGGACTGATCATTATATCCAAACACACACTCTTTACCCGCTCCCTTCCTGCTGATTCTCTTATATGACACTGATATAAACACACCACCATCTCCACTCCACTCCAGCTCCCAGTAACAGCGTCCACGCACACTCTCTCTACACAACACCTGACGATAACCATCAAATCTGTCTGGATGATCAGGATACGGCTGGACTGTGTAAGTGTCAGTAATCACTCTGTTTCTCTCAGACAGACGGAGGTATTTATGTGCTGTGTTCAGATCCAGAGTGAGCTGATGGGAATCTGATGGAGATAAAACACATCAGAATCAGGAATTATGAATCTGTTTGATCTTTTCATGTATCTGAACTCTTCATGTTCAGTGTATCATCAGTGTCTCAGTACAGATGAGCAGATATCTGTGCTAATCATCATTTACATCATCAATTATAAACTCTTCTTTCAGCTTCTACAGAAGAACATGAACACACTCAGTGAGTTTTTCTGCTGGTTTTCTTACTGACTTACATTGTAGGAAGTGGTTCCTGGTCCTGGGAACAATGTTGGTGAATGTTTCTGTGGAAATCAACAGACATGAACAGTGTGATTCTCATGATCCTGCATCCATTCCTAACACATTTCTAATATGATGTTCTCCATGATATGAGATGATGATGGACTGGTTTCTGAGAGCAGATGAATCTCCAGGACTTTACCTCTGTCTGAGATCTTCTTGAGCTCCTCTTTGCAGAAATCCTCCAGTTTGTCTCTCAGCTGATGAACAGATTCTCTCAGATCATCAAAAGAGACGAGAGAACTGAAGAGATCATCATTTACGTCTGTAGATTCAGGAGGAGCTGAGAGAGACTGGAAACTCTACAGAAAACACAAATCACAACTCATCAGCTCCACACTTCACCCAAAAACCTGCTCCAACATCAGATTTGACTGATCTTTAGTAACTCAATCCAGCACTTTCACAGCATCAGCTTCATTCTTCTCATATTCATTATATCACATTAGAGCTACAGATTCTTGTATTTGACACTTACACTATATGTGAACTTTCTAGGAAAGAGTGTGTATGATAAAACATCTTCTAAGAACATAAATGTCCATCTAACAACTCAAGCACATCAATGGAGTATCATTGTAGGGTTAGATTTGCCCAGAAAAAGCTGCTCAAAGGCTACGAATAGATTGACCATTACTTATAATCAATTATATTAACCATTATTTATAACTTTAGAGCAGTTAGAGACACTGAAACTTCATAAGGACCCTTAATACACTCTCAGGTTTGATTTGATTTCAATATGCTGAAGCATTGCTCAGTCACTCCAGGATTTTGCGATTCTGCAATCACAGAATTTAATGTAAAATCAAGCAAACACACATTATTTGTGGTAACTTGCATTTTTGTCTTATTTCTGCAATTTTCCAAAACAAATGTTAACCTGAAAGCGGGAAGCAATATTAGTAAATAAAATCCCTAAATTGAGAGTCCAAACAAATCAGTGAATCTGTGTTGAAGTGTGGTGCTGCTGAATGAGCAGGGAATTGTGTGGAAAAGTGAGCAGGGATGGACCAACTGAATACAAAGAATTACTTTTTTTTTTTTAAAGTAAATTTGAGCCAAGATTTCCAGAGCTGAAACCCATTTGTAAGTGGCATCTCTTTCAGAAGACGATCAGATGAGAGTCTGACTGATGATTATATAATAAGACACTCATGAAATGTTTCTCTGTGAGTCTGGTGTCACAGCAGGATCTGCTCAAGTCCACTATGACCCTGTTCTTCTAGATGTGTGTTACCTGCAGGAACTGGATGTGATCCTGTGTGTGTGAAAGCTGCTCCAGCTCAGCGTCTCTCCTCCTCAGATCATTGATCTCCTGCTCCAGTCGCTCCAGTCGTCCTTCAGCTCGACTCACTGCTTGCTTTTCCTGATCTCTGATCAGCCGTATCAGCTCAGAGCGGCTTCTCTCAATGGAGCGGATGAGCTCAGTAAAGATCCTCTCACTGTCCTCCACTGCTGTCTGTGCAGAGCGCTGTTAGGACACACAGTGATTCAGGCTTCAGTGAGTCTGAACTGAGACAAACTTCTCTTCTCCACCCTTGTGAAAAAGAAGTGTGCTTAATTGCAGTAAAAGTGTACTTTTTAAAGAGTGCACTTGCAGATAATATAATATAAATTAAAGACCACTTAAGTATACTTAAAGAGAGTATACTTTAATGACAATAGGTCTATACTTAAGTGCACTTTTTAAAAATGCACTTTATAATAATGTCTAATTAAGTATTATTTAAACATACATTTTACATAATTATGATTGTATTGTGTTTTAAATAAGTACACTTATTTTGATGTATTTATCAGTATACTAAAGCACATGTAAAATAACTGATTTTAATTTCAACTTAAGTGTGTTCTCCAAAACACAGTGTCATTAGAGTACTGTATTTGTAAGTAATAGTACTGTACTTTACATCTGTGTACAGAATTTTTTTCAATATCATTATGTTATTCTAAGTGTTACCGGTTGTGGTTGTAGATAAAAGGGCTCGACGAAGTAGTCGTGAAACAGAAATCTTTTAATAGGCTTCAATACAAGTATTCTATTTTACAACATTAGCAGAGACAACGACAAAAAGAAAACTGAGGACTTATAAAGGAAAAGGAACAAAGGAGCAAACAAGATAATAAATACAGATCAGGTGGGGATAATAAACGATGATTAACTAATGACAAAGACCAGAACAAAACCAAATAAGGGCAAACAGGAAACTAGAAGGGACAAACACATAACACTAAGTCACTTAAACACATTTAATTGCATTAATTGCAAGCAAAAGTTTAACAGATCTAAACAAAATTAATTTGCATTCAAATACATTTGATTAGAGGTTGTACTTCCTTCGTCAGCTGAAAAAGTTCAACCTGCCACAGGAGCTGCTGAAACAGTTTTATTCAGCTGTTATTGAGTCGGTTCTGTGCTCCTCCATAACTGTCTGGTTTGGGTCAGCCAGCAAATCAGATTTAAGAAGACTTCAACGGACTGTTAGGACAGCAGAAAAGATCATTGGTGTGCACCTGCCCAGCCTTCAGGACTTGTACAACTCCAGAGTGAAGAAACGGGCAGGTAACATCATCAAAGACCCCTCTCACCCCGGACACAACCTGTTTGCACTTCTCCCTTCAGGCAGACGCTACAGATCTCTGTGCACTAGAACATCTAGGCATAAAAACAGTTTTTTCCCCCATGCCATCTCCAGCTTAAATAGCTAACACGTGGATCATTACCTGTGTTCTGTAATTCATTCTGTAATTCATTCTCCATCTTTAATTATTGCCTCCCTCTCAAGTATAATGTAAATACACATACATATGTTTATCTATACAGCTGTATATAGAGTAAATAATGCACAAATCTGTACATAAATCTACTGTTCCAGATTCATACTTATTATTATTATGATTATCATCCATTGTTAAGTCTTACTATTTAAATGTTTTTTTTCTGTTCTCATGTCAGATGTGTATTTATGTATGTATGTATGTATGTATGTATGTATGTACCAGGAGCACCTTAAAACCACAACAAATTCCTCGTGTGTTTGCGCACACCTGGCGAATAAAGCTAATTCTGATTCTGATTCTGATTCTGATTTTAATTAGACTAGGCTACACTGCACTGTAAAAAATGATTGACTTTTAGTTATGCCAATGAGTCGAGAATGAGTCTAACAATAGTCTTTGGTCTAACTACACAATGAATCAGGACAACTTGAACAGAAATGAAAAGCCTGAAATAACATGTAACCACGCACTAAGTATCTCTTTTGTTTTATGCGCATGCGCCAAAAATACTATGTCATGATGGCGCGCTACTTCAGCAGAGTTTGACAAATGCGCTGCACGCCATGTTTCTGGAATCGCGACACATGGAGCTTCGCTGATTGATCGAGAACAGAGGAGCGGCGCGTTTGGATGATTATGAGACTTTATGTACTGCAGATAATGAATCAAGTAAGTATATCTTGATATAAGCTTCCTTTATTCTTAATTTAGTCTTACCATTCCTGCGGCTTTCACCGGCAGTTCTTGCTATATGGACTCGGGAGGGGAATTAATCGTGTCCTATAATTTATGCATGAATGCATTCTGATATCAGAATGTTATCGTGTGCGTGGACCAAGAAATGTGGCTGCTGAAAAACAATATTGTATTTTAACGAAACTATTTAAAATTCAATTTAACGCTACTGAACAAAATTCAAAGATCCGATCTTGTAATGTATATAATCGATATTATAACCACCAGTAATATTCAATATATCAGCCACCTCTAGAAATAATGTTGTTGTTTTTTTAAAATTTATTTCCTTTTTGCATTTGAAGAGCGAGATGTTCTGTTACTGGTTGTGTTTGTAATATGTCATATTTTTGTACTTATCTGGAGTTATTTATTTTGCAGGATCAGTACAGATTTGTAACTGGAGATACAGTGTGGAGACACAGACCAGTACTGAAGAGGTGATGTTAAAAGTTTTTAATGAATTGTTGCCTAGTCAGCTCACCCTGATCACACATGACAAGCTAAAAGTGCTATATTAAGTCAGTATCCCTATGGATTTTAAATGCTTTGAATCTTTTCCATTTGCAAGTAATATATTCCCACCTGTGCATTTACAGATCTCCCTCTAATCATCATATATTTTAACCAAAGGAAGAGGACAGCAGCTTTGCTGTGTCAGTCATAGTAAATACAGGAACATTCTTCATGAAGATGTGCGAGAGAAGCTTGCAAGGCAAGATGAGGAAAAAAATTAAATGTACCTTTCTTCATTTTCATAGATTTTGGGATATTTATCTATATTTGGGTAATTGATAAAGTTATGTTTTATTCCCCTATAAAGTAGGAATAAAAAATGTTTGTAAAAATATTATCTTTTTAAAGCCCGGTGTCGAAATCTAGTGCTTGTAGGATATCTGAAGGAACATCTCCCAGCGTTCTACTACGATGTTGCCCTGATGTGTGTGGTAATTCACCTCTTAGGCAATGCAGATGTGGTCAAAAGTGTACATCCACCTTGCAGAATAAACTGCTTCATCAGAGCAGAAATTGCAATTTTTTAACGATTCTACCCCTCTACCCTCTTACTGCTTAAATTATTAACATTTTACAGAGACTGCAAGGTGTATATAAACTTTGGACTGGAACTGTGTCTGTTGCTTTCACTCAGCTGAAACATTTATAATGACTGGATGTGTTTTATAACAATTGTTCTTCTTTCTTTCCTCAAGGAATATTTTTTCTGACTTTCCTGCCTCTTTGGAACATTTCCGTTCACAGAGACTGTGGAGAGATGGTGTGCAGCTTCATGACATTTGAAGTTTACTGCCGATGGAGAGCTTCTGGGACACTGACTGACAAACAGCACTTCCCAGCAAGTTCAATTTGGAGTTCTTTTTTTTATTTTTATTAATTTATTTATTTATTTAGTCAAATTTGCATTCACTAATGCTGGAGTAAGATTTTAGAAGAAACCTTTCAGTCCTGTTTAATGTTGGTGCTAGTAAAGGATTTGAGAATATATGGCCTGGTTTCACAGACAGGTCTTAGACTAAGCCAAGATTAGGCCATAGTTCAGTTAGGACATTTAAGTCATTTTCATTAACATGCCTTAGCACTTGGTAACACTTTACAATAAGGTGTCATTTCTTAACATTAGTTAATGTATTAACTAACATGGACAAACAATGAACAATACATTTATTACAGTATTTATTCATCTTTGTTAACGTTAGTTAATAACTGGCACGGGTCAGGGCGCCTTCCCGGCTCCTCTTGCTGTCTGTGTTGTCCTGTCAAGTTCGGCAGCTCGTGGTCTGGGCAATCAGCGCTGTGCTCGGATCACGAGCTGACTCTCCTCCACCTGTCGCTTATTCCCCCACTCCCTTATATGTCCCTACTTTCCTGCTCTGCGTTGTGAGTAGATTGTTTTGTCCTGGCTAGTAATTCTGTGTGCAGTTTACGCTGCTTTCTCTGACCTTTTGTTCCCTTGTGCTGCAGGACTAGTAGCACGGAGATCCAGCAGCTTGTATGGTCCGCAGACGCTGTTGGCCAGCTCTGGAATCTCCGCTTCCTTAAGCAGCTGATAATTATTGTTTATGTTATTTTGTATTTTGGTGGCGAGAAATAAAGTTTCTCCGTTCTCTACTCTGCATCTGAGTCCTCTTTCACTCACTCCTGACAATAACAATACAATCATTCATTGTTAGTTCATGTTAGCTCACAGCACATTAACTAACGTTGACAAACACAATTTGTGATTGTTAATAAAGCATTAGTAAATGCTGAAATTAGCATTAACTAAGATTAATAAATGCTGTAGAAGTATTGTTCATGCTTAATTCATTTTAACTAATGAACCTTATTGTAAAGTGTTACCAAAAACATTACTGGTGTGCATCTTGAGACAAAACAAAGGCACTGATATTTTTAAAGATTAGTCAGTGCAAGTTTCTTTCAGTTGAAACAGCTCAGAATTACATTCAAATGAGCTTTATTGGCATGACCTGCACATTATTGCCAAAGCATAATTATAGAATTAGTCTGGGGCTGGTCTTAAGCCTTGTCTGTCAAACCGGGGGTACCATTAACACAGTTTGGTAATGTTTTACAATAAGGTCTCATTTGTTGTACATGGAATGATAATTTTCTTGATTTTTTTAATTTTTTAATTTTTTTATTATAGTGTGTGTTTGTGTGTTAGTAATAGGCCTGTCACGATAACAGCTTTTTGTTGTGCGATATATTGCCCCAGAAATAATTGCGATAAGCGATATTATTGTCATTTTAAAGACCATTTTATGTCACTGAATATATAATCATAATGTAACAGCATAATAATGCAAGAAGGCTTACACACTTCCAAATGACAACAAACATTTAATTCTAAAGAATATTTAGATCATGGAAATTAAGTATGAAAATATTAGATATCTTTAAAAACTTGAATAAATATTAAATAAACATTTAACAAAAAGTGCAAAGTAACAAGTAGAAAAAAAGAAAAATGCACAAAGAACTTGTATGGAGATTTTTCCCTGACCTTCTTTTCTCTGTAAATTAAGGGTGCACACTATTGCTGAAAAACACAATCACTACTTAGCTGTCAGATGTCTGTATGCACAAAGGCACAGACTTCTAAACGAGGCCATATCTGCAGATGAAACTTTTTGTAGAAGCAGTTTTTAAATTTGAACTAGCAACACATGACTACACCAGGTTATGTACAAGAAGCTGCAAAAGACACAGGCGCAAGTGGAATGTACAAAACATGGTGACATTAATTTTTAAGTAAATATAATGGGCGATATATTGCGTCACCAAAAATTATTGAGGTCATGTACATATATTGCGATATAAGTCGATATATTGATTATTGCGACAGGCCTAGTTAGTGTAGTATTTACAGTTAAAAACCCAAACGGAATCAGGTGTTGGTTGAAATGAAGTCACGGAGTCAAGAGATGCGTTTCAATTGAAGAAAGTTTACTGAAGAAATAGTTTGCCATTTCAGGCAGGAGTCAGCTTCAATACTCGCGATGGAGTTCGTAGGCCGCTCTGCGTACATGTCAAAAACACCAGCAATTATACCCTGACAGAGGGTGCTAATTGCGTCAATACAAAAATCAGCAAATTCTGATTGGTTCCAAACCCTAGATAAACCTAGACAGTTTCCACATATGGACGTAAAATACGCCACACATATCTACAAATGATTATCTCAGACGTCAGCAAATGGTGAAGAAGACACCTCAGCTTCGAATCAGGATCCAGACAGGAGACAGTCTTCTTCTGACAAAGGGTGTAAATGCCTACACACACACACATACACAGAGCCCTTATCGGTTTCTTCAATGTTTTCTCTTCTAACAAGCACCTTATCGGTTGGTTACACACATACTATGCAGTCATCAATCTTGGAGAATAGAAATACAGGTTTGAACAGGAATTTTAATATCTGTTATTCAACATAAGAATATCACAGTTCTCTTCTCCACTCGTAGCTCACGTAGATGGTGGGTCACCCTGACCCTTATCCTGGCCTTCTGACCCTGAGACAAAAATACACTCAGCAAGTATTCACACTGCTTACTTGGAACACTTACTCTGAACACTTTTAAAGAGGATACATGCACACTTCAATCTATATAAATATAGATGGTTCTACTTCTTAGTTTAATCATCAAATAACTTGATTGATAATCACACAGCACATAATAATAACCAAAGGAATATAATATTAATGAGAGAAGGATATGATTGATAGGTCTCCACTCCATCCTCTCCTTCATTAGTAATCCTATACCTTATGGAGACCAAATAACTCCACAAGGATAGTAATTAGGGTTGTTCCGATTCCGATACTAGTATCGGAAATTCCACCGATATCACAAAAAATTCTTGCATCGGTATCGGCGAGTACTTGAACCCATGTACCAATCCGATACCATTTTATTGAACAAGACCTATAGTTATGCACGCTAGCTTTGCTTAACGCTGCAAAACGGAAATCAATTATTCTTTGCTGCTCAGAATGCAAACACAGGAAGCTGTGCTGTGTTGCCACAATCAACCACTATTTAGAGCAGCGAAGAAGAAATACAAACGTGCTAGCAGCCAGTAAATCACTCGCATATGCCACTAAATCTTCACCCTGTGCGACTAAATGATGTTTAATATTAGCCACTGGCTAATAAATAATCAGATTTTACTCGCCAGTGTGTGAGTTGGAGGCCATGTATAAGTTTAGCACAGATATATTTTCACTCTCCGAACGCTTCAGAGTTTCACTCTCCGTCAAGCGATCTATTTTTCAGATCATCTGAATGGATGCGCAGCGCACCTGTATTTGACGCACCGTAAGCTCTAGTGTGAAGCGCAGGACTCGCCGTCGCTTTGCTTTTTTCCTCACACGCAGAGAGAGAGAGAGAGAGAAATTTTTATTTTTTATTTTTAACAAAACAACTTTATTACATCACTTTTTCACCTCATAACAAAATTAACTCCACAACAGATCAAAACAACTCTCCTTCCACCACATTACAGACAGCATCCCTATAACACCACTGCTGCACAAAAAGTCCAACATCATTCATTGCTCTATAATACCTAAAATCTATTACAATCCTAGACTTAACGAATGTTTTAAAAACTGGCAGAATCTCTTGACTGTGTACATTCTCAATTTTGTTTCTTCTTGTGGTAAGTATAGCAAGTTTTGCTTGACCCACTAGAAAGTTAATTAACTGCCATTTTATCTTTTGCTTCTGGCTATAACCAGCACCCAGAATAAATTTACGTTGCGTATATTCTTCTCCACATTTAAAAAAGACTCTACTCAACAGATCAAACAATGGCATTAATCTTATGCATTCCAAATAACAATGAAATACAGTCTCTCTACATCCACAAAAAATACACTTATCATCAACGCTAGGATTAACAACAGAAATAAAAGCATTAACTGCTACAATCCCATGTAAAATCCTCCACTGTAAATCCCCAACATGTTTTGTCAATGGTGGTTTATACAAAACTCTCCACACTGGTTTTATTCCCTCATCTAAAGATGTCTTATTATACACTTTCACAAAACATTTATACAGAAGTTTCCTCCCCAGCATATTTAAGTCCAAATTCTTTAGCTCTTCCAAGTCTAATAAAGGTCCTGATGTATCTTTTAAATCTGGTGTGAGACCAAGTCTTGGAAAAGGGTCTATCCGATCCAAGGTTATAGACCCATCTTTAAAACCTTTTAGCAACTTCAAATCCTCTTCTGTTAACTTTCTTTTCCAAAGTTCAATTATCTTTGCAGTATGACGAGTTGATCTCTGTCCCAACAAGTTGGCCACTGTATCTACATTATTCAGTTCAGTCCCAGCCACATCCACTATATGCTTCAATTGAAACGATCTAGAGGAGCACAGTATCTGAGTGAGTCCCAGCATGCTCTCATCCCTTATGTCAAACCTGGCTCCTTTAAGGTTCTTCAAGCAACCAGAACAATGAGCATGTTTTTTCCAATCTGTGAACAAAAAAAAAGTCTCCAAACTTTAAAAAGTCCATGGTAAAAAGATGGTAGTCCATTTAAACAAATATTCTTTGAATCCATTAAAAAAAGGGCGGCATCCAAACCAAGACTTTCCACCCTTTGCAAAATTGTTCTAGCTGTCATTCTCCATACCAGCTCTTCAGATCCGTTAAAAAACTTCTGAATAAACTGTAAGCAAAATGTCGATAATCTACTTTGCAAGTGCACCATACCCTGCCCACATTCCTCTTTTGGCAAATATAGCACACTTTGGGGTATCCAGTGTAGTTTATCCCAAAAGAAGTTAACTAAAATGGACTGCAACTATGGCAAAAGGCCAGTAGGTGGATCCATACAAGACAGTTTATGCCACAATGTTGATGCTACTAAATTATTAATTACCAGCACTCTTCCTTGAAAAGACATTTGTTGATGGATCCAACTCCATTTTTTAAGTCTACCTTCTACCTTTTCCACAATTCCCTCCCAGTTTTTCTGTTGTGCAACTTCATCACCAAGATACCCAAATATTTGAACCTCCCTCTTTTCCATATCATCTGCCCAGGTAACCTTGGTAAACCTTCCTCCCATTTTCCAATTGCCAAAGCATCACTCTTTTCCCAATTCACTCGAGCAGATGAAATTAACCCAAAATCCTTTACCACAGAAACCAAATTATCAACATCCTTTTGGCTATTAATTAATACCATAACATCGTCAGCATATGCCCGACACTTGATGCTGTAAATCTGAACAATGCAATGATAAACCAACAATCTTGTTCCTTAATTCAGCTAACATTGGTTCAATAGCTAGGGAATATAACATTCTTGATAATGCACATCCTTGTCTTATACCCCTACTAATATTAAAGGGGGTACTTAAACCACCATTGACTTTCAGCATGATTTCAATGTTATGGTACAACACTTGAATCATTCTAATAAATTTTGACCCAAAACCAAAAGACTCTAAAGTTTTCCACAGATACAGATGTTCAATTCTGTCAAAAGCTTTTTCCTGGTCAATCGAAATAAGTCCTAAGTCCACCCCCAAAAAGCCTGAGACATCCAAAACATCCCTAATTAGATGAACATTGTCTAAAATTGATCTACCTGGCACACAATATGTCTGATCCAAATGAATAACTTGTTCCATTACTTCCTTCAGTCTGTTGGCCAAGGCCTTAGATAAAATCTTTATATCAGAACATAACAAACTCACAGGACGCCAGTTCTTGATTTCCTGCAGATTGCCCTTCTTAGGAAGCAGTGTTAAAACTGCTCTTCTACAACTCAGAGGCAAAAAACCTTCTGTCAGGCTCTCATTGAGAACACTTAACAGGCCCTCACCAAGCTCAGACCAAAATTCCTTATAAAACTCCACCGGGAGTCCATCAATACCAGGAGACTTCCCACCCTCCATACTTTTGAGGGCATTCAGAAGCTCCTGATTAGACAATGGTCTTTCCAGCTGTGCATTTGAACCTTCAGCAACATTGGGCAATCCTTCATAGAAACTGGCAGATAGTAAGTTGTTTTCTTCATATTCACTCTTAAACAGTTCACCATAGAACCTTACGGCTCTCTGCCTTATATCATCTGACTCTGTCAACACCTGACCATTTTCAGACAATAAAGAGTGAATATACCTGCATTGGCCATTTCCTTTCTCCAGACTGAAGAAAAATTCTGGTACCTTGACCTTACCAAAGCTCCTTGTGCCTTTATACCAAGCATATTCTCTAAAAGAGATTTTTTGGACTTAAATGTCTCAACTTGCCTTGAATCTATTTTAACATCAGCCAAATCTTGTAAATTAACTATTTCTGATTCCAATTTTTTCATAGCTTGTGTGATATCTCAAGAAACACTGAAAGCATACTGTTGACAAAGCAATTTTATTTCAATCTTTCCATAATCCCACCATTGTCTCTAATCACTAAAACATTTCTTTCTTAACTTAAATTGATTCCAAAAGAAACAAAACACCTCCTTAAATTTCAAATCACTTAACAATGATGTATTAAAATGCCAAAAAGCACTTTTAATCTTAACATTCGCAATAAAAATCTGGCATAAAACCGAAGAATGATCAGTAAACCTAACTGGCACAATTTCACATTTTCTTACAACATTAACATGATGTTTAAAACAATCAAATTTATCAAGTCTTGCCATGGAAAGAAAATTCTCTCTTGTGTGTGACCATGTATATTGCTTCACATTACCATTAAATTCTTCCCATATATCGCATAAGCGGTGTGTCTCTATTAATTTATGGAGTACTCGACTTGAATTCGCATGAGGCTCCACATGATTCCTGTCCAACAATTCATTTTCTGTACAATTAAAATCTCCACCCAACAGCACATATTCATCAGTTTTACAGTTCTGTAAAATTGTATTTATACTATCTAGAAAAAGCACCCTTTCTGTACCATTTGTAGGGGCATAAACATTTATAAAAACCATCTTAAATTTCTCAAATTCAGCCTGTATTATTATAAGTCTTCCAGCTATTACTTCTTCCAGCTGATATGATAAAGGCAAAAAAAACTTTTAGAAAACAAAAGAGCCCCACCACCTCTATTAGAACTCATGTGTTAACAAAACTTCTCCCTCCCATTCTCTTTTCCAGTCAATAGCATTGATGACATCACTATGAGTTTCCTGTACATACATTACATCTATGTTCTTCCGTTTAATTAATTCAAACAACAACATTCTTTTCTGTATATCTCTTGCACCATTTATATTGAGTGAACCCACCCTCACTGCACCCATTATAAAGAAAATAAAACACAAAACATTCCAAAAAGAAGAACCAAAAATTCATGTTGTTTCAAAACCATTTTCTGTTTGTAGCTCTTGTCTCAGTTTAGCAACAAACTTTTTAAGCCTATAAATCTCTTGCACTGTAAACTGTTCAGTTCCTTCACCCCTCATCAGTGTTCCAACTGACTCGATAAACATTCTCCGATCAGGAAGAAAATCCACAATTTGTACTTTTTTCAAGTTCTTAGTCTTTTGCAGAAAACCCCTGATTTTTCCGAATGAATAATCACTCCTCTGTTTTCCACTATTTCTATTGTCATTTACCTCTCTGTCAGAATCATCTAATGCACTTTGTTCGATCTCATCACATTTATCATTGCTGGTGCTAGCTCTTCCCATAATTAACTTTGCCCTTTTCCTTTTAATAGACGGAATTTTAAAAATCTCCTCTTCGTTCCCCAATTCGCTGTCCGTTCCTCGTTCTTCTAAAACTGTCTCTGCAGCCTCAACCACATTACTAGATGCAGCACTTAAAACTTCTCCTTCACCCCCATCTGTCTCTTTTATCTCTGTGTCATTCACTTGTTCAGCCACCTGCTCTGTTGATTTTTCACCATTTGTTGCATTATCTTGTACCTGCTCTTCCACAATTATACCACCATCCTCAGCAACCACATCATCTGTTTTCTCTGGACAGGCATGTCTTGCGTGCCCCTCCTGTCCACATCCAAAACATCTCATTGTTTCAGATGATGCAAAGACCCATCAATCTTAAATTTAAAGGCCACACTAAGTTCATCTGTTTCACTTTTCAAGATCATGTGAACCTGGTGTCTAAAACATACAACATTTTTCAAAAGAGATGATTTACAGTCTAGAGGAATTCTCTTCATTTGAGAGACTATTTTTCCATGCCTCGATAATTCTGCCAATAATAAATCGTCTATTATGAAAGGAGGAACATTTGACAGTGTTATCTTCCTTGCTGGCTGAACCAAAGGCATTACTGGGGTAAAGGTATCTTTTATTATTACCCCGCTTTGAACCACACTGTTCACTTTCTCTACAGCATCGAGAAAAACAACGACAGCACTATTCATTCTCGACGCTGACAAAGATACTCTCATACCCGACGGCCTTTCCTACCGCCAAACTACATTCCTCAACAGAACAGTTCATCACCGGCGCGATTTTAATTCCATGCCTCCGTGAAATACGCTCAAACGCTGCATTACCGGAAAACGCCGGCGCCGTCGCAGCCGCCATAGCTCGCCAGCAAACCCTGTTTTGATTTCAGCAAATCAGTTCAAGCAAATGCAGACAAGGTGATTAATATTCATGAATCCAGCAGCTCGTTAATCCTTAGTGCGTTTTTACAGAAACACTGAATGACCAAAAAAGCACCACCACCAGTCCCAAGTTCAGTTAAAATGACTAATATGCATTCGTACATGGTTACCAAGTTTTAATTCTAATTGCTGAAGTTATATCATTAAATAATACTTGATTATCATAATATATTTATAATGCTTGACTAACTGATGTTAAGAGCGTACTTTTAGATATTTAAAAAGATGTGCCATTTTCCAAACATTACATATTATATTTTTTGTTTACTCGCCAGACTATCTATCTATCTATCTATCTGTCTATCTATCGTGAAGCACACCATAAAATAATTGTATCAATTCATACAGGGCTAGTAAGTAGTACATACAGCTGTATAACCAGATACACACCCAGGTATCGGATCAGTACTCAGTATCGGCCGATACCCTGAGCCTAGGTATCGGAATTGGTATGGGGAAGGGAAAAAGGGTATCGGAACATCTCTAATAGTAATACCAGTAAATTTTGACCTTGTGGGCATTTTTAGGTCCCCAATGAGGAAACAGGCTTATACGTCATACAGAATGATGTTTTATATGATGGCGAGATTAGGTACTTTTGTTTGTAAGTATATAAGTGATTTTGCATTGTTCTCCAGACTCTTTCTATTAAGTGAGTTTAAGTGTTGCAGCTGTATATAGTGTTGGGTTTTTCTTGTGCATCAGCAAAAATCGTTTTTTGTGTATTTGTTTTAGAGATTGTTTTGTCAATAAATGTAGAGGGTTTTCCATTTTGTGTTTGTGTTGATTGTAACTGGGTAATTAATACACTGAAGTGACATTGAATATATTTTAGTTCACATTAATTGCTTATTCAGAAGTAAATATTTACCATATTTCAAAGTACATATAAAATACACTAAAGTCCCACTTAAGTGGTTCAAAAATATCACTCAAAAGTTCAACTAATTGCATTTAATGTAATTTCAAACTGTAATATATTTGAAATCAATTACAAATAACATGCATTTAGGTGGTCGAAAACATTACATTTAATTCACGCTTAAATGTATTGTTAACTGACATTAAAAGTATATTTTAGTTAACATTAATTGCTTGCCAGTACATTAGTAGTACACTATAACCATATTTTAAAGACATTAGAAGCAATTATGAAAGTACATATAAAGATGTACTAAAAAGTACCACTTAAGTGGTTTAAAAAAAATCACTCAAAAGTTCAACTAATTGCATTTAATATCACTTTAAAATGTGATACATTTGAAGTTAATTACAAATACAATGCATTTAAGCGTCGAAAATAACACTGAATTTGCACTTATGTGTGTTCTTTCAAAGTACCGCATTGTCCGGAATATAAGACGACCCTGATTATAAGACGACCCCCCTTTTTCCAGATGTACCTTTTGGAAAAAGGCTTTCTGAAAACCAAATCTTGTTTGTTTGTTTTTTTGTTTGTTTTTTCTCTCTCTGTAAAACACATTTTTTCTTAAATTATTTTCAAATTGCATATTTGCATATTCCTATTTTAATTTTTGTTTTGAAAGTATGGTAAATACTGGTAAAATGTACCAACAATGACATTGAAAAATATACACTTTTTGATATACCACTGAAATAACAGATAGCCCATCTGAATTATATAACATTTAGGCTATCCATCTCATAGTAGCCTACCAAAATTTTATTAACAATAGAAGTGAAATCGTATTGTAGTCTTCAAATCTGTGTACTGTCTTATGTTTTAAAATCAGTTACAGAGGAAGTTTGTTCCCATCAGGCTAACATGACAGTCACGACTCATGCTGCTGTAAGCTTTTCTTTTTCTTTTGTTTTCACTCGCGATCTTTACAACACACACACATTACATATTTCATGGCACACTCGTTTTATGCGTTTTTGGCGCCACCAATTGTTGTGGGTGTATTACTGACATGTCAAAGTCTAGATCCCGAATATAAGACGACCACGTTTTTTCAGATGTATTTCCAAGAAAAAAAAACATCGTCTTATATTCGGGTCAATACGGTATATTATTTCTGCAATAAGTACACTTTATAAAAGTATACTTAAGTGCACTTCTTTTTCACAAGGGCAGACTCACCTTCTGAGACTCCACAGCCTCTCTCAGCTGCTGGAGATCTTTCTCTTTCTGCTGGATTCTCTGCTGGAACGTCTTCTGCGTCTCCTTCAGCTGCTTCTGCAGGACAAACAGATGATAGTGAATCTCACAGAAAACTACTGGCACTAAATCATCATGTGAGCAGATGAATCCAGGAAAAGTAGGGTTAGACGGTTTAAAAGTTATTTATCTGAACTGATAATCAATGGCTTTACATTCAAACTCCAGAAGTGAAGATTGATCATTTACTACCATCTTTCATGAATTATCATGTGTGATTAAGGCCTGTTTCAAACTACAAGTGTAAGTATTATGAAAGTGAAACTGACACAGATGTAGAGCTTCACACTGACAGTGTTTCTGTGTAATTAAACTGCAGCTCTACACAGAAAATAAATGACTGAAGTGAAGCTATAAATGACTAAAATCATCTGGATTCAGTCAGATTTACTGAACAGAAAGTGTTTGTGTGCAGCTGCTGTCGTGTGCAGTGTGAATGCTGTAAGCTGTTAATATGGTGCTGATATAAACACATATGAAACGAGTGTCAGCAATATTGCATCAGTGTCTAGTGTTAAATACCTGTTTCTCTGTCCTCTGTGCTGCAGCTGATACAGTGTCGTGGTTTTTATGTTCATCCATACACAGCACACATATACATTTCTGATCAGTGCGACAGAAAACCTCGAGGAGCTTCTCATGTTTCTGGCAGATCATCTCCTGCAGTCGTCCAGTGGCTTCAGTCAGATTGTGTCTCTTTCCTTTAAACAAACTCTCATGTTGTTCGAGGTGATTCTGACAGTAAGAGTTCAGACACACCAGACAGGACTTGACAGCTTTGTGTTTTCTTCCAGTACAGACGTCACACTGAACATCTCCAGCTCCAGCAGGAACCGCACTTTGAAGTTTGGTCTTCTTCAGTTTCTCCACCACTTCAACCAAGATGGTGTTTTTACCTAAAATAGGTCTTGGACTGAAGGTCTGTCTGCACTGAGGGCAGCTGTAGACTCTCTTCTCATCCTCCTGATCCCAGCAGTCTGTAATACAGCTCTTACAGTAACTGTGTCCACACTGGATGGTCACTGGATCCTTCAGGAGATCCAGACACACCGGACACAAGAACTCATCCTGAGAAAATCTGGCTTCTGCCATTTTACTGCACTAACACAGAGACACAAACACACAACAGCTCAGCTACACTTCAGTTTCTCTTTCCCTGAACTCACGTGTTTCCTGTTTCCTGGTTCTGTTTTTGAGTAATGTGTGTAAAACAAGTGTGTCTTTGAGTCTGTAAAACAGGTCCCTCATTCCTGAGTTTAGTTTTAACACATCTGACTGTTATTAAAGTAAACACATAGACTTTGATTAGTTGATTCAGGTGCTTTTATAACACACACGCATTTACTGTTACAACCCGGGCTCAGCGAAGCAACCCACAAAGGACACAAGTCAAGTCAAGTCACTATTATTTGTATAGCGCTTTTAGCAATGCAAATTGTGTCAAAGCAGCTTTACATCAGCTTGATATAAAGCTGGGTGGATTTATATCAGCTTTACAGTATTTAGACGGGGAAATAGTGTGTCGAAATAGTGTCATTCTCCTCTGGCCAGACACAATCAGCAGTTTAAATCTAGGCTAAAGCAGAGTTAGATTGTGCAGAGGACTCATTCTGGTTCCTGTGGTCTTGTCCCGATGGCCGTCTAGGAGACAGGGTCTTCACTGGGGATCAGTCTCTGGGGCTCATCTAGTTGTCCTGGTCTCCGCTGACATTCAGGGCTGTAGAGGTCATCTCTAGGTGCTGATCCACCATCTGATCTGGATACGAACTAGGGATGCAACGATACCATTTTTTCAGAACCGATCCGATCCGATACTGAAAATTCTTCCTTCTGGGCCTCCCAGCGGAGCAGGTTCTGTGAGGGTGGCGGCTCTGATGTCCTTATCCAGGTCCCAGACGATGGGGTTGACTATAAGGGCTGGAGGGAGAATAGGTTCCGGATCTGTGGGGGAATCTGGTGAGTGGAGACGGGAGAGGGCATCCGCCTTGCTGTTGCGGTTTCCAGGACGGTAGGTGATGGTGAAATTGAACCGGGTGAAGAACAGGGCCCAGCGGGCTTGCCTGGGGTTAAGTCTTCTTGCTTCACGGAGGTACTGAAGATTTTTGTGATCAGTGATGACTGTGAAGGGATGGTTGGCTCCCTGGAAAGTCGCATTTCTCTGGCTTGAAGTACAGATGATGTTGCCTGAGTTTCTGGAGGACCTGCGCAACGTGAAGGCGATGGTCGGTCAGGTTCCGGGAGTATATCAGGATGTCATCGATGTAGACTATAACAAAGCGATTAAGGAACTCCCGGAACACCTCGTTCATAAATTCTTGGAACATAGATGGGGCGTTGGCAAGGCCATATGGCATCACGAGATATTCGTAGTGACCGGAGGAAGTAATGAAGGCAGTCTTCCACTCGTCGCCCTCCTGGATACGAACGAGGTTATAAGCGCTGCACAGGTCCAGCTTAGAGAAGATGCGGGCCCCACGGAGTTCCTCGAGAGCGGCCGGGACCAGGGGAAGTGGATAAGGGAGCTTGACTGTCTGAGAATTCAGGGCACGGTAATCAATACATGGCCTCAAGCCATGGCCATCCTTCTTACCCACGAAGAAGAAGCTTGATGCTGCTGGAGAACTGGATGGCCGGATATATCCCTGTTTAAGAGCCTCCTTGATGTACTCCTCCATAGCCTTGCGCTCCAGGATGGACAGTGGATATACGCGACCCTTGGGGAGTTTATATCCAGGCAGCAGATCAATGGCACAGTCCCATGGTCGACGTGGTGGTAACTGCGTGGGCTGCCTGTTTACTGAAGACACCCTGGAACACCCTATAATCAGATGGGATCGTGGGAACTACGGCTGACTCGGGACTCTCAGTCAGCGTGGAGGCGACCTGAACATCGGATGACTTGTGAGGAGGTCGTGGAATTTCCTTGAGACAGTGTTGCTGACACCATTCGCTCCAGCGAATTATCTCACTCGACTCTCATCTGATTTCTGGAGAGTGGAGTATAAGCCAGGGGTGTCCCAGGATGATATCCATTGTTGAACCCTCCAGTACCAGAAATTTGATCTCCTCCTCATGTAAATTTCCGATCTTGAGCTTCATCGGAGGAGCTTCGAACCTCACATACCCACATCCTAGCAGCTTTCCATTGATGGTTTCGACTTGGAGCTCCCGGGTACGTCGTTGGAGGGACAGGCATAGGCGACTAGTGAGGTCCTGAGAGATGAAGTTGTCCGAGAAGCCCGAGTCGACCAGGGCAGAGGCTGAAACGAATTGAGCTGGGGTGAGTAGTTGTACCGTGATCACAGAAAGCTTGGAGATTAGGGGATCTGTTTGAAGTGTACTCACCGCAGGACGTGGGGCTCTGATGGGGCAGGATCGGATGAAGTGATCGGCGGAAGCACAGTAGAGACACAGGCTTGATGTTAATCGGCATACACGTTCTCTACTGGTGAGACGGGCTGTGTCTACTTGCATTGGTTCTGGTACTGGAGGCGGGTGAGACTGGCTGGGTAGCGGCTTCGGGAGTGTCGCAGGCTGATAGGCGTTGGGAGATTCGGTTGGCTCGTTGCATAAAACCTTCTAGTCCCAGTGAATCATCGTATATCGCCATCTGCCTGCAAATAGTGGATTCCAACCCTTGTCGATAAGTGCTGATGAGCGCAGCCTCGTTCCACCCACTAGAAGCCGCCAGAATGCGGAACTGCAGTGTGTATTCTTGAGTAGAGGAAGTGCCCTGACGCAGGCGCAGTAGCTGGGGATGGATAATGACGTGAGTCTGAGGTGAGTAACTGGGTGAATGTGAGAGTCCAATGGGCCCTTTGTGGAGAGTGACTGAATCCTCTGTTTGCAGGGTAATAGCAGTTCGGGAACCAGGAAGCTTGGAGATCCGTCGCGGGGAATCGTTGGAGAGACTGGGGAGAAAGTCTGCGAGACAACAGGTAACTATAAAGACAGGTTAGTATTCGGAGAGTCAGGTTACTGTTCTGCTGGTGAACCGTAGACCGGACGATGAATGTCAGAGAGCGTGGGAGCTTTATGGGAGTGCTGATGAGGGTGAGCAGGTGCAGGTGATTAGAACTCAGGTGACTGTGATTTCAGTTGATGACGGTGACTGTGACTCTCTGACAGTTGGCTATCAGTATATGTGTTTGTTTGTCCAAGTGATTCTATATTTGGCACATGTAAATATTGTCACTTTCTTTACTTGGCCTATGTTTCTTACTTTTATGTTATATGTTTGGTTCATGGGATTCTGTATTTGACACATGTAAACGTTGTCACATTCTTTACTTGCATAATAAAAATACTGGTCATCATAGTCGGTTATAAAAAGGGAGAATGGTCTAATTTGAATCCAAAAAGTAAGTCTGATTACCTCTTGGCTAGCTACATGTTGGTCAAAGTAGTTATTAAGACATTTTTAACATAGTGGGTATGTTTATGCAACTGGCCCCAAAATGTCATCACATTAGACAATAAACATCACCGTAATGAGGACACACACACACACACACACACACTTCACAGTGAAAACCTTTCACACAGAGTTGTGTTAGGTTTGAAATACTTCTGCTTTTCATAGCGCAGTAAAATTACTGAATAACTATTCAGTAATTTTACTGCGCTATGAAATGCAGAAGTATTTAACAAAAAAAACATGACAATATGTTGTAACTCACTACTGTACAACATATTGTCATGTTTTTTTTAAATCAACCACCATATTATGAATGTAAAATAGTAGGCCTAACAGTAGTCCTAAGTGTTTTTTACTTGTAAAGTAAATATTCATGTTTGTGATGATATTTACACTCACATATTGAATGGTTTTGATTTGATATACACACACGCACACATTAATCAAAACAACCGTGTTTTGACAAATGCATGACATAGACATTCACATAAACAAAAAGACAGATATAAACGTGATACATATTTACTCCGCAGTTGACTACAGAAATTAGTCCCTCTGACTACAGCTTGCTGTAAGAGCACTATACAATAACAACGACAAGCATTTACACATCGATCGTGAATAAACGGTATAGTTGTGGGCCCACACACACACGCATTCATCAACCCCACCTTTGCAGGCCTCAGTCGTTGCTAGGGTGCGTTGTGGCCGATTAAAACACAAACTGGCCGCTTCACTCTTACCGAGCAAAATAAAACAATGCAGAGTACCTCAATGCATGTGAATGGCAAGCAGTGGAGCGTGAAGATCACTCCACTTGAGCCCTCTCTGGCTCCGACGGCGATCGTGAACTCTCCCACAACAGCGATGCCAGAGGAACTCTGAATTCTCTCGGGGAATCAGAGAACTATCTGGGGTTGCGACGCTTCTCTCTCGGTGGACGTCAGAAAAACTTGTAATGCACACCGATCAGCGCTCTCTGTCGTCCAGTGTTGGGGGTAACACATTACAAGTAACAGATTACTTTTTCAAGTAACTAGTAAAGTAACGCATTACTTTTTAATTTAGTAGGAAATATCTGAGCTACTTTTTCAAATAAGTAATGCCAGTTACTTTATTTCTCATGTATTGACTGACAGCTCTGGTGTTGCCATGTTGAGAGAGATCAGGAGTAAGTGCAGAGCGTTGTGTGTGAACATGATCTTTCTGTAGTTCTAGACTAAATATCAACATGTATTTACTCATCTCACCTGCACAAAAACACATTCAGTGTTCCTCACAATCAATAAAAACAGTCAAATGCAAACTCAGAATATTATATAAACCTGCAATAATTAGATGTTAAATAAGACAAATATCATTTATGTATTTAATCCCATTTTATTAATCAATGTCTTTGCTACTGACCTTCGATGATCCAATTCAACCATACTAAGCAAAAATGACACATTTGTGACCCTGGACCACAAAACCAGTCTTAAGTCGCTGGGGTATATTTGTAGCAATAGCCAAAAATACATTGTATGGGTCAAAATTACTCATTTTTATTTTATGCCAAAAATCATTAGGATATTAAGTAAAGATCATGTTCCATGATGATATTTAGTGAATTTCCTACCGTAAATATATCAAAACTTAATTTTTGATCAGTAATATGCATGGTTAAGAACTTCATTTGGACCATTTTAAAGGTGATTTTCTCAGTATTTTGATTTTTTTGCACCCTCAGATTCCAGATTTTCAAATAGTTGTATCTCAGCCAAATATTGTCCTATCATAACAAACCATACATCAATGGAAAGCTTATTTATTCAGCTTTCAGATGATGTAATCTCAATTTCAAAAAATTGACCCTTATGACTGGTTTTGTGGTCCAGGGTCACATTTGTGTTTTATGTTTGTTAATGTTGGATAGTGTTGAACTTTCTTCTCCTGCTTCATATTCTTCATGCAATTAGTTTATGTTGTGCCCTCTACGGTACAGACGTGAATTTACATTTCCTTCAGCCTGAGGCGGATTCATTTCACTTTAGGTGTGAAGGAACTTTTACAGTTATAAAAGAAGAACTTTTTTATATTACAAGCAAGCCCTGTCCAGATTCAAAAAGTAATTCAAAAGTAACGTAACGCTTTACTTTCCACAAAAAGTAACTAAGTAACATTAGTTACTTTTTTAGGGAGTAACACAATATTATAATGCATTACTTTTAAAAGTAACTTTCCCCAACACTGCGTAAAGCGATGTCCTCAAATCACTCCCCGTCTCTCCCGACAATCCGTACACATATGTAAATGTAAACAAAGCAATGTGCGTGACACTTAGTCCATAAAACTCCCTTAAAGGCAGGGTAGGTTTTTGTTTTGCTGGTTGAAAGTCTCTTCACTTGCTGATAGCAGTCCCTAAGTCAGGGCAAGTGTTGTGCCGAAATCAGTGACCTAGCGAAAACTGTGACCAGGGGTCGCTGTTCAGCAAATGTTTCATCAAAATACAAAAAATCTATCAAAAAAAAAAAAAAAGATCTATCAAATTAACTACAATTAAATTAAACATTTACAGTCAGTTATTATGAAAGAGTGGTAACATTTTGATAGCTATATGAATTTTTACTTGTCAGATTCGGTGACCCTAGCTAACTGCAATCATATATATGCATTTGTAAGGAACAAACTGTAGATCTCCAACATTATTGGGTAATTACAGTAAATAGTAATAAGAATTACATTTATCAGATAATCAGAATATGTTTTACATAACAAGGGCTAAAACATCTTATAAGGAAACCATTCTTAGTAGTAGGCTAATACATTAGCAGACAACAGCAGCATTAATATTTAAATACTTTTCTATATGAGAATTTAGATGCTGGTGACAATATCTAGCTCGTCTCTTCTGACACTGATCATTCAGCTTCAACGTGCGCGCCCTGGTCACAGTTTTCGGCACAACACCTGCCCGTGGTATATGCTGAATCGGCAACTGCTAGGGGCACGGCGATCCCTAGGGTTTTTTTGTTTTGCTTTGTTTTTTTGGACCATTTATTTTTTATTACCAATAGTTACTTCAATACTACAAATTTAAAATATTACAAAAAAGCAGTCGTCCCACAAAAACATAACTATTTTATTGCTTTCCCAACTCACCGTGTTTTGACGCATGATCAGTTTTCCCCCGCACAGCCACACTTCCACATACTTCAGTTACCTGATTGTGATAGATGTTCACTAATAAATTACCACTATATCAAAAAGACCGAAGCCCTCTGCTGCCCAGGGAAGAAAAAAATAAATAAATGAAAAGAAAAGAAGAAAAAAAGGGACAAAAGACAGAGGTAATGTGATGTAATAAATGATGATCATATAAATAACCAGAACTAGATGAGGTAAACGTTTGTGAGCAGAAAAGCCTAGTCTAAAAGTTTTAAAAGTTCCAGAGATCCAAGATTTTTCGTGTCACATGATAACACGTTTTAATATTTTTTATGCTAGTTGTGTAGTAGCATATTTGGGTATTTATGGTATTTTTAATTTGAATTGGCTAATGTAGTAATGTTTGTATATAACTGGGCTTATTAAAAATAGCAACATTTTATGTAAAATTTACTTTTTTTTTTAAAGTAAGTGAATTATAAGTAAACAAGTAATAGTAAATTTACTTTTTTTTTACTTGATGTAAATTTAAAGATGTATGTTTCTCAGTTTAATTTGTGGTGATAACGTTAGAAAGGGCTATAGTTTAGTAGAACATTGCTGCCATCTACTGGAAATTGAACAATTCAAATTTATTTTGAAGATTAAACAGTAACGTTACTGTCAAGGTGCACACAGCAGGGAGGAACGAGGAGACGAGGATAACTCAAAAACAGTCTTTAGTAAATCCAAAACAGACAAGGCAAGGCTGGGACACACAGGAACACCGGGGAGTAACGAGTCGACCAGACCAACACTAACTGAACAGACAGGACTGTAAATACACAGGATAATCATAGATAATTAGACAAACACAGCTAGACAAGAATTGACTGATAATCACACTTAACAAGGACAGGAACAAATATGGACACAAGAGGCGGGAACACAAGACACACACGACAGAGGCCTGACGGTTACTGTACCCAGGTGAAAAAGAAATATATTTAAATTGTGCTTTTTCAGACACACTTAATATATTTATATTATACTATACTAAGTGCATATTAAATGTATTATTTTGAAACAACTTTAAGTATATTAAGTGTATTTCAAGATATGTTTAAGTTCAATTTTAATCTATTTGTAATATATTTAATATATTGAAATTGTGTTAAATTGGAACCACTTTAAGTATATTTAGTGCAATTTAAGTGTATTTTTTAAAATACATTTAAAATGTACTTTTAATACTTCATGAACTACAGGTAGAATATATTTGAAGCATCGTTTTAATCTGATTCAACTACATTTCAATTGTATTTCAGCTCATTAGAAATGCATTAGCATTACACTACTAGTATATTATATTTATTAGTATTATATTTTTCAATATATACACACACGTACACTTTGATATCTAGAAAACTTTAATGTATTATATATTACATTACAAATATTCATAAAGTACATTAAAAAAGTACAGCAGCATATATACTTTGGTGAAAAACAAAAAACATACTATTAAATGTATTAAAAATGCACTTGAAATACAAGTATGTTTATAGTATATTTGTATTACTACAAACATACTCAAGTACATTTTAAAACAGGGGTCACCAAGTTCGGTCCTGGAGGGCCGGTGTCCTGCAGAGTTTAGCTCCAACTTTAATCAAACACACCTGAAGCAGCAAATCAAGGTCTTACTAGGTATACTTAAAACTTCCAGGCACGTGTGTTGAGGCAAGGTGGAGCTAAACTCTGCAGGACACCGGCCCTCCAGGATCAAGTTTGATGACCCCTGTTTTAAAACATTATACAAAAAACAAAATAAATGAAAAAAAGACTTAAATGCTATGGAAAAGCTATCTTATCCGTTTGTAGAACATTTCAGTTATACCTGTATTACTGAAAAGTAAAGAATTCTACATCAATGAATAAATAAAAATTACAATGCAATTTTTTGAAGAAAAAAAAAAAACCAAGTGCATAAGTGAATAGATGTGTGTGCAAAGACTGAAGATAATAAAGTTCAAGCAACAGAATAGGGAGGGATGGAGGGGTTTTGGAGGTGGACGAGGAGGTGGTGTAGGGATGGTGAGAGGCAAAGGTGCGGGATGATGGCAGGATGTGGTGAAGGGATGGTGATGGGAGGATGACGATGATGCCCTGGCGGCTTAGATGGAGTTTGGCACATGGCACAGACCCAGAGCATCCCAGTGCTGACAACACACGGCGGAGTCGAGGGAGCGAGGAGCCAAGATGTAGATGGTGTGGCTGACGACATCTGGGGGCCGACCGATGGAGACAGAGCTGGTGGATCTGAAGCCGGATATTAAGGGCCGATGGAGCTGAGCATCGTCGCAGGTTCCGGAGACCTGGGCACAGCCTAGTCGTCCTGGCATACAATATTTTGCACAAGTGCCTTGCAGCTTTAGAAAAAAACAAAACAGAAACAAAATTAGATAACGGATTTTTACATGAATGACTGAAAGGAAGCACAAATTAGCCACCTGGAATGGACACATTGCTAACATTTTTCTTCCAAGACTGACCAAATCACCCTCCATTAGGCCTGATTCAAAAATCTCTATAACAGAGGTGATACGATATTAAAATATACTTACTATTCCTTTGCATGTCTCTGCACTCAGATTTCAGTTTGTCTTCTATAGCAGCTGATCTAATAAAACAACAAATGTTAATATTTCTTACACGCACACACACAAAAAAGGCAAATGATGATTGATGATTTGTTTTCTATTTAAGAATGACAGAACAATGTACCTGGTCGGAAATATAGTCAAAAACCTTCCCAGCCTCAGCAGTTTCAGATGTACTGTATGCTTTTATAAGCAAACCTTCTTACAATTTAATCTTTGTTCTTATCTGTAATGAGAAACATATATTAGAAAATAAAGTCGATAAGGTTGTCAAGGTTGAACAAATATAGACACCAATCAACCAACACTACCACAGTTTGCTGATCAGCTCAAGACAAAGTAATTGAAAAACCATGATTATGAACATACAAAGATCACTAACCTCATTACAATGAAGCCAAATTGTTCAGGAAATCAGAAATAAGTACACTTCATGTTGCAAATAAAAACTGTTAATGTTGTACATGTTATAATGACTAATTTTATTTTATTTTATTTTTTTCTGCCAATGCATGTGTCAAAAACACTACTGATACAGACAAATAACGTTAATTAAATACAAATCTTACCTGAAGTCACAGTGAGGTTCTGAAGCCAGACGTCATACACGCTCGCAGAAGCTGGTAAAAATAAGAACATACCGCTATATTTTCTAATTAATTTCATAATTCCCCCAAAACAATTTGAATTATGTCATCACTCACCCTTAAGATGCTCCACACCATCTAAGACTTTCGTTCATCTTCGAAAGAAAGGCGGAGATATTTTAATAAAATCTGAGAGATTTATGTTCCTCCGATGAAAAGATTCATCAAAGATGTTCACGTTTCAAAAAGTTCATCGCAAAAAAACATCACCAAAGTAATCCATATGAATTGTGGTTTCCTCCAAGCGCCCTAAAGAGACACGATCGCTCTATATAAGATAATACTGTTTAAATTTAGACTTATATTCACATTCAAGGGACATTTGCACGCACATCATATTTGATTTACGAAGCATCGTATTTATCATACGAACCAATCAGAGCCGTTCAATGGCTCTGGAACCAATCAGGTTTAGTCTGTGTTGTTTGAATTTAAACACAAATAAACGTGTTTTTTGTTGTTGTTGTTTTTTTCATTTCAGATATGATGTTGAAATCCTTGTGGGAATTTCAGAAATATATATTAGAAAATAAAGGCGTCAAGCTTGAACAAATTTATAAACACCTAGCTTATAACAATTAATGTATCATGTAATGAACAACAGCCTAATCAACCAAAGTAGCATAACCCATATTAAACAACATATTTTAAATATTGCAATGGTTAATAATATTTGACAAAGGTTTGTACATTGTAAATGAAAAAAAAAATGTTTTTCAAAATATCGTACTTTTCCAAATATTAAAATTATAAATACATAAATATTTAAAATATAATGTGTTGGCCTACTGCAATATAAAGTACATTAAAAAACTTACTAAAAGTGTAATCATTTTGTTATGTTCTTACACAAAGTACACATAAAATATACTTTAAGTAAGGGTAACATAAGTATGTTTTCTGTAAATACACTAAAACGTCACTAAAAGTATGCTTGTGTTTAGTATATTCCTTAAAAGTGTAACTAAGAATATATTTATTAACATATTATTTCTACTATATTTTTTAGAAATATAGTAATAGTGTGCTTGTGTTTAGCATATTCCTTAAAAGTGTAATTAAGCACATATTTATTACCAAAGTATTTCTAGTATACGTGTTTATAAATACATTAAAAGTATGCTTCTATTTAGCATATTTCTTAGAAGTATAACTAAGCATATATTTAATACAAAAGTACTTCTAGTATACTTTTTAGATATATATTAAAATGTAATTCAATATATTTTTAATGCACTTCAAATAAGCATGTTGGGAATACAAATGTATTATAAACATACTACTTGAATTTCAAGTATATTTTTAATACATTTAATACTACGTCTTTTTCACCTGGGTTGTTTAATATGGGTTATGCTACTTTGGTTGATTAGGCTGTTGTTCATTACATGATACATTAATTGTTATAAGCTAGGTGTTTATAAATTTGTTCAAGCCTGATGCCTTTATTTTCTAATATATATTTCTGAAATTCCCACAAGGATTTCAACATCATATCTGAAAAAAAACAAACAAAAAAAACGTTTATTTGTGTTTAAATTCAAACAACACAGACTAAACCTGATTGGTTCCAGAGCCATTGAACGGCTCTGATTGGTTCGTATGATAATGAGCTCGCAGCAGAGAGCTTCGTAAATCAAATACGATGTGCGTGCAAATGTCCCTTGAATGTGAATATAAGTGTAGCCCTCTCGCTCTCTGCGTGCTTGCTGGCCTCTAGCACCACTGCTGCTACTCTGCGCTGTGTTGTGTGTGTTTGTGGGTGGTGGTAGAGAGGAGACGCGGACACAGAGGGGTTCGGGATCGTGGCTTGACCGTTTATTCCACAGCACGGCATCTATAGTGTTGATAACATGAACTCACTTATGTTTTAATCTAGTAAAGTACATTTCAATGCACATTCAATTCAATAACAACCTCTCACTGCTTATATTATCATGCATAGCTTTGCATCAGCCACCCCGTATTAATCACACTCCAAAGAGAGAACAAAAAAAAACATTTTAACTCTCCATATTACTCTGCATTTAGGTCTTTAGCAGTTTAGAACACAACATATCTCAATAGACAGAACTTTAGAACGATAACAAGATACTTTAAATTGAAATTTCCACGACTATTTCCACGTCTTACCTATAGTGTTGATAACATGAACTGAAGAAAAGATGGCGCACTACACGCCTATCAACACTACGGTACATCACGAGGCTCAAACAGCGCTAAAAACACTTGAATCTACCTTATCTACCACAACAGTATCATAGCGACATCTTGTGGACAACACAATACACTGCCTTACATCCACCCTTTCTTTAATTTGATGGCGCCCCAGCCATCAGATTAACCAAAACTCAAGTGTGGTCTGATCTATGACAATCAAAACAATAAATGTGTTTTGAGTAAATGTATAGCACACAACGCGTGTAGATTGTGTGTGCGGTGTAGCTAACTGTTATCAGGGTGCATGCAATGCCCTGCTGCTCCTCTTATTTTTAGCTTTTAGCCACACCTTTCTCCCTCTTTCTATCTTCTGGAGGTCACTCTCCAGTTTCACAACTTGGGATTCGAGTGAGAGTTTAATCGGAGGATGCCTGTTTCTTTTTGGGTTTCTCCTTGGAGGGATGGGCCCTTGAGCGGAGGTGGGCCCACTACCAGTCATAAGCACTCCCTCTCTGTCACTTGTTTCTTCTGTCCACATGTCAGCATCCTCTGTGCTTATTTGCTCCCCTTCTTCATCAGCTGCTCCAATCAGGGCTCTGTCCAGAGCCTCCTCTGAACCATCACTCCCTGTTCCCTCTTTGCCTTCCCACTCAATGCCTGCCCCATTTATCTCACCATCTGACTCTCCCACTTCTACGATCACTCCTTCATCTCGTTCCACTGGAAGAAACATACACTGCGTCAAAAGATTTCTATGAACCACTCTCTCTGCTCCTCCATCCTCTGGCCGCACCACGTACACAGGCAAAGCTGGTTGCTTCCTGACCACAACATATGGCCGTGCCTCCCATCGATCTCTCAACTTCTGCTTCCCCTCCACATGACAGACCTTGACTAAGACTCTATCTCCTGGACTGAAGTCTTCACTCTTAGCTCTTTTGTCATAATACTTTTTCTGTTGTCCTTTCGCCAGCTGAGATGTCTGATTAGCCAGAGCATAGGCCTGCGTCAGAGAGTCATGCAGAGTCTGGACGTACTCGCTGTATTCACACGGCTGGTCCGTTGTGGGGGACCCAAAGATGAGGTCCACTGGGAGCCTTGGATGCCTGCCGAACATGAGGTAGTACGGGCTGTATCCAGTGGAGTCATGTCGTGAGCAGTTATATGCGTGTGTCATGGCATCCACATACTCATGCCACCGGGGTTTCAGGTGCGGCTCTAGTGTTCCCAGCATGTTCATCAGGGTGCGGTTGAATCTTTCGGTGGTCCCGTTGCCCTGGGGGTGGTAGGGCGTGGTGTGGGTTTTAGTGATGCCAGTACACTTGCATAGTTCCTTCACAATTGCGCTTTCAAAATTGCGCCCTTGATCAGCGTGCAACCTTGCAGGGAATCCAAACCCGGTAGAAGAAATTCCTCCACAAGACCCTGGCTACTGTTCCTGCCTTTTGGTCCCTGGTGGGGTAGGCCTGCGCGTAGCGAGAAAAGTGGTCCGTAACAATTAGCACATTCTCCATACCACCCTTGGACTTCTCCAGCATCAGGAAGTCCACAGACCAGCTCCATGGGGGCACTTGTATGGATACTGACAAGGGGGGCCCTGACGTTGGCTGTGGGAGTTTTTCTAAGGCAGCACCTCTCACAGTGTTCGCACCAAGCCTTGATCTCCTGGAACATTCTTGGCCAGTAAAATCTTTCCCTTATCATCTGTAGTGTCCTCTCGAATCCCAGATGCCCTGAGTCATTGTGAAGGGCTATTTTGATGGTTTCACGCAGCTTTTCAGGCAGTATTAGTTGCTCCACCACTCCTTTATGGCAGTCTCTGATGCTACGGTATAGGATCCCTTGTTTTACCACTAGCCTCCTCCACTCTTTTAAGAGAAGACCCCCAGTGGTTCCTACTTTCATCCTCTCGCTGTGGCTTGGTTTGTGGTTCCTGCACTTAAAGTGGAGGATGGGACCGATAACTCTGTCTTCCTTCTGCCCCGCTCGAAGCTCCTGTGTGGTCATAGCAGGCAGTGCCTCCATCCCCACATCCACATACACCTCACTGGTCTCCTGACCGCTTTCAGGTTCCTCTGTGCCAGCTGTATCCTCGCCTGAGACCTCCTCAGGCTCCTGGGTGGTTTCTGCCTCCTCATGTCTCGGGCCAACAGTCCTCAACTGCTGCGGGCATGACTGCAGAGTCTCCGCCACCTCCTGGTTGGACATACGTGATAGGGCATCAGCGTTGGAGTTATCCTGTCCCCTCCGATACTGGATGTCAAAGTCAAATGTGGACAGATGAGAAACCCATCGCTGACCTGTGGCGTCAAGTTTGGATGATGTCATTACATATTTAAGAGGATTATTGTCCGTCAGAACGGAGAACTTGCGCCCGTAGAGGTGGTCATGGAACTTATCCGTCGTGGCCCACTTGAGAGCGAGGAACTCAAGTTTGTGTGCAGGATACCTCGTCTCAGGTGGGCTCAGGCCTCTGCTCGCATACGCAATGACCCTTTCCACCCCATCTTGGACCTGTACTAACACCGCACCAAGCCCCATTCCTGAGGCATCAGTCTGCAGCAGAAAGGGCTGACTGTAGTCTGGATAGCCTAGCACTGGAGCACTTATCAGCTTTTCTTTTAAAGACTGAAAGGCCTCCTCACATTCAGCAGTCCACAGAAATGGCTGGGCAGGGCCTGGACTTTTCTGGGTTCCTCTTTTCTTCTTTCTAGGGTCACCGGAGGTAAGGCGGTATAACGGAGCAGCCAAGTTAGAGTAGCCCTTAACATACCTCCTATAGTAACCCGCAAAACCCAAAAACCGCAGCACTTCCATACGATTAGTAGGCCTCTCCCAATCCTTGACCTTGTTGATCTTCTCTGGGTCTGTCCTGATGCCCTCTGCAGACACCAAGTGACCCAAGTACTGCACTTCCTTCCTCACAAGCTGGCACTTGGACGGCTTCAGTTTCAAGCCATGCTCCCGAAGCCTATCGAAAGCCAGCTGGAGCCTCTCTAAATGTTCATTAAAGGACTTAGAGAAAATGATAATGTCGTCAAGGTAAATAAGGAGATGGGTGAAATTTAAGTCCCCAAAACAGGAGGTCATCAGTCTTTGAAAGGTGGAGGGTGCGTTTTGCAGCCCAAAAGGCATTCTATTGGCCTCAAACAGCCCCATGGGAGTGCTGAATGCTGTCTTGTGCTTGTCTTGTTCCGCAACCTCCACCTGCCAGTATCCAGATGTAAGGTCAAGGGTGGAGAAGTACTTTGCTTGTCCTAAAGCCTCTAGAGCCTCCTCTATCCTTGGCAGAGGGAATGCATCTCGGGTGCTGTAGGAGTTGAGCTTCCTGTAGTCGATACACAGTCGGAGTGACCCATCCTTCTTGGTCACAACCACCACAGGGGATGCGTATGGACTTTTACTGGGTCGAATGACTCCTGCTATTTCCATTTCCATCAATAACCGCCTCACATCTTGCCACTGGGAGGGGGGTATTTTGCGGTATGGCAGTCGGAAGGGCCTCGGGTCAACAAGGGGAATCTCATGATGTACTGTTTTGGTGTGACCATAGTCCATGGGATGTTGGGAGAACACATCTGCATTCTTGTCCAGCAGATCCTTAAGTAGAGCACGTTGATTCTCACTTTCCACCGCTGCTTCTCTTAGGTCAACCCCACAGCTAGTCACTACTTGGTCCATACTGAGACATGCCCCTCTGTTCCCAGCTTCACCATGCTTTTTATCTGGGAACTCCACCACCTTGTCCACCAGGACTGCACTGGCCAGACTTGTGTGTCGCTTGATCGTAATGACTCGCTGGGAAAGATTCATCACTCTAACTGGAGCACAACCTCTTTTCACATTTGCAAGCACTTTGGCCACTAATACGTCCTGGGGGAGCTGCAAGGGGGGATGGCCTTATATCAGGGCTGTATAAGTCTTCCTTTGAGGGCCAGCTTTAATCCTACACCTTAAATCCATCTCTTTCCCACCAGGGAGATGTATTGTACGACCAGTGTAAACAGCAGGACCCACAACATCATGCATTTCACTTTGCTTGGTGCACCCCACCTTCAGTAAAGCCGTGTACCACTCTGGATGCTTCTCTTTGACCTGGTGCAGAAACTGCGGACCATAAGCTGCTTGAAGGTGGGTTCGGGAGGCTCGAATGACATTGGTTCCCACCAACAGGGGGACTGAAGAGCGATAGTCGGAATCAGGAACAACAAAGGTAGGTACTGCCTTGAATTCTTTCCCCAGCACTTTCAGGTCGATGTGCAGGACACCATGGTAGGGTACGATCTGACCTGCTGCACCCTCTATAGGTATCGTAGAAGACCGTAGCTTCTGCTTCTGCAGATCTGGGTGGCTCTGCCAGTAGTTGTGCGTAATACTGGTGATCTGCGAGCCGGAATCAATGAGAGCCTTGCATGCCTTGCCATTGACTTCCACTTCCCCTTCGTTCCTGGGACCCACTAGGGGTGTTTCCCCTCCTTCAGTGTGAATCCTCTTCGCGGGTGGGTGGGGCCCTTGCTGTGTACCCATGGATGCCCCAGCTGCCATGGGCACTAAGCGTTTAAATTTTGAGCAGAGTGCATGTGTATGTCAGCAGGGGTCTTAGGCTGCTGGGCTTCAGCTAGGCTTGGATCCGGAAGTACTGCTCGGCACACTCTGGCTGTGTGGCCTGGCTCTCCACACCGATAACAGACAAAGCTTAGACCCTGGCTTGCTTTACCTTTTGCTGGCTGGACTGCTAATGGAGAGGCAAGGGATGGAGAGGCCATTCTCATTTCTAGTTGGGACAGCTTAGCCATTTGTTCTTCCTGAATGAGGGCTAACTTTTTAACCATTTCTGTCAACTCTGATATTTCAGATGTGTGCTTTGGCCTATCCATTTTGGTGTTTCCACCCCCTCCTGATGCTACATGCACCTGAGCATATGTTTTCTTTGCTTTACTCTGCATCTGGAACTTCTTATTTTCTCTGGCTAAATTTCGGAGCTCTGCCTGCAGCTCTCTGAAACTCAAGAGCCTGGGTGCCATTGGTGCGATTCTTGTGTACACCTCCTCATCGGTAAGGCCCCTCATGAACTGCCGGGTTAGTTTGCTATCTCGATCCAGGAAGGGCTTACCTCTTTGCTTCTCCTCTACCGTCCGCAACTTTGCCTCCAGTGCTATAGCATAAGAACAGGCAGACTCCCCTGAATTCTGGCTCCGCTCATAGAAGTCAGCCAGAGGGTCTAGGGAGCCTCGTGTGTCACTATATTCGGTCCTCAGTTCCTCGAATGCTTTCTCAGGGGTCTGATCATGGGGAGGTAGGTTAAGGATGAGATTTCGGGTTTCACCACCCAGGTGTCGCACAACAGTGGAGAAGCGAAGGTGCATTGGGAGCTCTATTGCCTCCAAGAGGTACTGCAAGTCGCGAATCCAGTCTTCCACCAGTATCCTACAGTCTGGATTTCCCGTGAAGACTTGAACATTTTTCACCTGATGAGTTTGCATGAAACCACCATGGGCTGCCATGGGAAGGCACTGGTTGGTGACTGCTTGAGCAGGAGGCCTGAACTGTGTCACATGTGGGTGGACTGATTGGCTGGCAGATGCAGGTGGAGGAGCAGCTTGAGAGAGAGCATCAACATGCACGTTAAGGTGAGAAGGGGGAATCGGTGTCTGTTGAGAAGACAGTGCAAGAGGAGCATCAGCGGTTGCCTTGTCTGACGCTACCCGAGGGCTGTGTAGAGTCATGCTGGGAACCCATGCATTAGCAGATGGGGGCAATGGGGTGGATCCACTATAGCCTGGAACTTGAGTGGTGTGAAATGTGGCTTCGGGGGAATACACTTGAAGGGCCTGCCCAGTGGTTACGTGCTTAACTGTAATATTCGCTGCTGGCGGCCTCTGAAGACTCGGTGCAGGCACAGAAGGTGGATACGAATAACTAGAGTAAGCCTGGGAGCTGGACCTAGTCGGCTGGGCTGGATATGGTGATGCAACTGGAAGGGGTCTGGGCGACTGCTGCTCAGCTGGCATCTCAACGAAACTATGATGTGTAGAGCTTTGCCAAAGCGTGGCTCCTGAGGGCCCATGGCCACTGCGTTTGCAAACAGAGGCATCAACCGACCTATCTACCTGGCCACCTGTTCTTGCATCTGGGCTGTTGTTGAAACAGAGTGGCGGTACCTGCCCTGAGGCCCCAGTGCCTGGCAGCCTTGATGCATGGGCTGGCGTCACGTACTGGTCAGCATAGAGCAAGTTCGTTGGGGGTGGTGGAGTATGTCGTTCTAAGGGCAATGGTGGGTAATTTGTGGCATGCTCAGCTGGCGGTAGGAGACTGGATGCACCGGAAAAGGAGCTATGCAAGTTTTGAGTTGAGTTTGCATAGGCCTGCGACATTGTAGAATGTAAACTTGTATTTACTATGTGCAAGCAGGTTAAATAGCAGTGTAATTGGATTGTAAGTAGGTGTTATGTAAAATGTTCCAATCTTGTAGAAATAAGAAAATAAAGCTATATATTTCAATGAGATTAGCGCTGGGAAATATACAACTAGTTTATCCCTAAAACTTAGCAACTCCTAAATGCTTGTTGTATGTCTCAATGAATATCAAGTAGTTGCACAATAATCTCGGAAAAATTACATGAATCTCAATAGGCAAAACAACAACAACAACAAAAAAAAAAATACCACAAAAATACCAAAAACAAATTCCTTTCTTATCAATAAACCATCAAATATGTTTTAAATAACAGCAAATCACTCAAATTGAAACGGCAAAACAGTTCAGATTCCCGGCAGGCTGTAAAGGATATAGCGGTGACGGTAATGCATCCCCAAAATCATCAGTCTGGTTAAGAATTCAGTTTGTCTATTACACAGAGTTCAGCATTCAAACCACTGGCTGTAGAATTCTCTTCCTCTTCGGTCTAGTGGTGCCACGATCCGGGTCACGGCACCAAAGATGTAGCCCTCTCGCTCTCTGCGTGCTTGCTGGCCTCTAGCACCACTGCTGCTACTCTGCGCTGTGTTGTGTGTGTTTGTGGGTGGTAGTAGAGAGGAGACGCGGACACAGAGGGGTTCGGGATCGTGGCTTGACCGTTTATTCCACAGCACGGCATCTATAGTGTTGATAACATGAACTCACTTATGTTTTAATCTAGTAAAGTACATTTCAATGCACATTCAATTCAATAACAACCTCTCACTGCTTATATTATCATGCATAGCTTTGCATCAGCCACCCCGTATTAATCACACTCCAAAGAGAGAACAAAAAAAAACATTTTAACTCTCCATATTACTCTGCATTTAGGTCTTTAGCAGTTTAGAACACAACATATCTCAATAGACAGAACTTTAGAACGATAACAAGATACTTTAAATTGAAATTTCCACGACTATTTCCACGTCTTACCTATAGTGTTGATAACATGAACTGAAGAAAAGATGGCGCACTACACGCCTATCAACACTACGGTACATCACGAGGCTCAAACAGCGCTAAAAACACTTGAATCTACCTTAACACAACAGTATCATAGCGACATCTTGTGGACAACACAATACACTGCCTTACATAAGTCTAAATTTAAACAGTATTATACAGAGCGATCGTGTCTCTTTAGGGCGCTTGGAGGAAACCACAATTCATATGGATTACTTTGGCGATGTTTTTTTGCATCTTTGATGAATCTTTTCATCTGAGGAACATAAATCTCAGATTTCATTAAAATATCTCCGCTTTTCTTTCGAAGATGAACGTAAGTCTTTGTTTGGAGCATCTTAAGGATGAGTGATGACATAATTCAAATTGTTTTGGGGAATTATGAAATTAATTAGAAAATATAGCGGTATGTTCTTATTTCTACCAGCTTCTGCAAGCGTGTATGGCCTCTGGCTGTTGGAACATCACTGTGACTTCAGGTAAGATTTGTATTTACCGTATTGACCCGAATATAAGAAGATGTTTTTTCTTTAAAATACATCTGAAAAAACGCGGTCGTCTTATATTCAGGGTCTACTTTGACATGTCAGTAATACACCCACAACAATAGGTGGCGCCAAAAACGAATAAAACGAGTGTGCCATGAAATGTGTAATGTAATGTGTGTTGTAAAGATCGCGAATGAAAACAAATGAAAAAGAAAAGCTTACAGGAGTCGTGACTGTCATGTTAGCCTGATGGGACCAAACTTCCTCTGTAAGTGATTTTAAAACATAAGACAGTACCCAGATTTGAAGACTACAATAAGATTTCACGTCTACTGATAATAACATTTTGGTAGGCTACTATGAGTTGGATAGCCTAATTGTTATATAATTCAGATGGGCTATCTGTTATTTCAATGGTATATAAAAATTTGCCAATGTCATTGTTGGTACATTTTACCAGTATTTACCATACTTTCAAAACATGAAATATGAAAAATATGCAATATGAAAATAATTTAAGAATAAATGTGTTTTACAGAGAGAGAAAAAAAAAAAAAGATTTGGTTTTCAAAAAGCCTTTTTTCCAACAGGTACATCTGGAAAAAGGGGCGGTCGTCTTATAATCAGGGTCGTCTTATATTCGGGACAATACGGTAATTAACATTATTTGTCTGTATCAGTAGTGTTTTTGACACATGCATTGGCAGAAAAAAAATAAATAAATAAATAAAATGAGTCATTATAACATGTACAACATTAACAGTTTTTATTTGCAACATGAAGTGTATTTATTTCTGATTTCCTGAACAATTTGGCTTCATTGTAATGAGGTTAATGATCTTTGAAAAACCATGGTTATGAACATACAGTTACTTTGTCTTGAGCTGATCACCCAACTGTGGTAGTGTTGGTTGATTGGTGTCTATATTTTTTCAAGCTTGTCAACCTTATCAACATTATTTTCTAATATATATTTCTCATTACAGATAAGAACAAAGATTAAATTGTAAGAAGGTTTGCTTATAAAAGCATACAGTACATCTGAAACTGCTGAGGCTGGGAAGGTTTTTGACTATATTTCCGACCAGGTACATTGTTCTGTCATTCTTAAATAGAAAACAAATCATCAATCATCATTTGCCTTTTTTGTGTGTGTGCGTGTAAGAAATATTAACATTTGTTGTTTTATTAGATCAGCTGCTATAGAAGACAAACTGAAATCTGAGTGCAGAGACATGCAAAGGAATAGTAAGTATATTTTAATATCGTATCACCTCTGTTATAGAGATTTTTGAATCAGGCCTAATGGAGGGTGATTTGGTCAATCTTGGAAGAAAAATGTTAGCAATGTGTCCATTCCAGGTGGCTAATTTGTGCTTCCTTTCAGTCATTCATGTAAAAATCCGTTATCTAATTTTGTTTCTGTTTTGTTTTTTTCTAAAGCTGCAAGGCACTTGTGCAAAATATTGTATGCCAGGACGACTAGGCTGTGCCCAGGTCTCCGGAACCTGCGACGACGCTCAGCTCCATCGGCCCTTAATATCCGGCTTCAGATCCACCAGCTCTGTCTCCATCGGTCGGCCCCCAGATGTCGTCAGCCACACCATCTACATCTTGGCTCCTCGCTCCCTCGACTCCGCCGTGTGTTGTCAGCACTGGGATGCTCTGGGTCTGTGCCATGTGCCAAACTCCATCTAAGCCGCCAGGGCATCATCGTCATCCTCCCATCACCATCCCTTCACCACATCCTGCCATCATCCCGCACCTTTGCCTCTCACCATCCCTACACCACCTCCTCATCCACCTCCAAAACCCCTCCATCCCTCCCTATTCTGTTGCTTGAACTTTATCATCTTCAGTCTTTGCACACACATTCACTTCTGCACTTTGTTTTTCTGTAAATTTTTGTTTTTTTTTTCTTCAGAAAATTGCATTGTAATTTTTATTTATTCATTGATGTAGAATTCTTTACTTTTCAGTAATACAGGTATAACTGAAATGTTCTACAAACGGATAAGATAGCTTTTCCATAGCATTTGTCTTTTTTTTTTTTCATTTATTATAATGTTTTTTGTATAATGTTTTAAAATGTACTTGTGTATGTTTGTAGTAATACAAATATACTATAAACATACTTGTATTTCAAGTACATTTTTAATACATTTAATAGTATGTTTTTTGTTTTTCACTAAAGTATATATGCTGCTATACTTTTTTAATGTACTTTATGAATATTTGTAATGTAATATATAATACATTAAAGTTTTCTAGATATCAAAGTGTACGTGTGTGTATATACTGAAAAATATAATACCAATAAATATAATATAATATACTAGTAGTGTAATGCTAATGCATTTCTAATGAGCTGAAATACAATTGAAATGTACCTGAATCACATTAAAACGATGCTTCAAATATATTCTACCTTTAGTTCATGAAGTATTAAAAGTACATTTTAAATGTATTTTAAGAAATACACTTAAATTGCACTAAATACACTTAAAGTGGTTCCAATTTAACACAATTTCAATATATTAAATATATTACAAATAGATTAAAATTGAACTTAAACATATCTTGAAATACACTTAATATACTTAAAGTTGTTTCAAAATAATACATTTAATATGCACTTAATATAGTATAATATAAATATATTAAGTGTTTATGAAAAAGCACAATTTAAATATATTTCTTTTTCACCTGGGTGACACCCTTCACAAGGAGGGAAAGCCACAAACATTCATTGCCAAAGAAGCTGGCTGTTCACAGAGTGCTGTATCCAAGCATGTTAACAGAAAGTTGAGTGGAAGGAAAAAGTGTGGAAGAAAAAGATGCACAACCAACCGAGAGAACCGCAGCCTTATGAGGATTGTCAAGCAAAATAGATTCAAGAATTTGGGTGAAATTCACAAGGAATGGACTGAGGCTGGGGTCAAGGCATCAAGAGCCACCACACACAGACGTGTCGAGGAATTTGGCTACAGTTGTTGTGTTCCTCTTGTTAAGCCACTCCTGAACCACAGACAACGTCAGAGGCGTCTTACCTGGGCTAAGGAGAAGAAGAACTGGACTGTTGCCCAGTGGTCCAAAGTCCTCTTTTCAGATGAGAGCAAGTTTTGTATTTCATTTGGAAACCAAGGTCCTAGAGTCTGGAGGAAGGGTGGAGAAGCTCATAGCCCAAGTTGCTTGAAGTCCAGTGTTAAGTTTCCACAGTCTGTGATGATTTGGGGTGCAATGTCATCTGCTGGTGTTGGTCCATTGTGTTTTTTGAAAACCAAAGTCACTGCACCCGTTTATCAAGAAATTTTGGAGCACTTCATGCTTCCTTCTGCTGACCAGCTTTTTAAAGATGCTGATTTCATTTTCCAGCAGGATTTGGCACCTGCCCACACTGCCAAAAGCACCAAAAGTTGGTTAAATGACCATGGTGTTGGTGTGCTTGACTGGCCAGCAAACTCACCAGACCTGAACCCCATAGAGAATCTATTGTCAAGAGGAAAATTAGAAACAAGAGACCAAAAAATGCAGATGAGCTGAAGGCCACTGTCAAAGAAATCTGGGCTTCCATACCACCTCAGCAGTGCCACAAACTGATCACCTCCATGCCACGCCGAATTGAGGCAGTAATTAAAGCAAAAGGAGCCCCTACCAAGTATTGAGTACATATACAGTAAATGAACATACTTTCCAGAAGGCCAACAGTTCACTAAAAATGTTTTTTTTTATTGGTCTTCTGAAGTATTCTAATTTGTTGAGATAGTGAATTGTTGGGTTTTTGTTAAATGTGAGCCGAAATCATCACAATTAAAAGAACCAAAGACTTAAACTACTTCTGTCTGTGTGTATTGAATTTATTTAATACACGAGTTTCACAATTTGAGTTGAATTACTGAAATAATTGAACTTTTCCACAACATTCTAATTTATTGACATGCACCTGTATATCTAGCTATGCAGTTTCTGTGTGAATGTTTGAACACAATGATTATTGGTGGAATGGGCAGTGAGGCAAGGGGCATCAGGTAGAATCTTGCCTAGGGCAGCAAATTGCCAGGGCCGGCCCTGTATCTGACACACACATGATGAACAGATGAGTAGATGAGTGAAAGCAGGTGTGTTTGATTAGGGAGACATCTACAATGTATGTGTTTGGGGTTCTCTACGACCAGAATTGGGAGCCGTTGCACAAACCGAAATCTACCCCTCACAGAAAACATTTTTGCATTTTTTCAGATAAACATCATTTATGTTTAATATTTTTTCCTTGTGGGGACTACTGGCCAGGCAACACAAACAGAGGCTAAGAAAAACACAGATACACATCGTCACTCGGCAGGACTGATCTTACTGTCTATATGGGGATTTATTACATTTATTCTGATTCATGTTATTTCACTGACAGAAGTTCAGCTGCAGTATTAATGTTATGAAGAGAAAAGAAGAGACTCTATAACCTCTCACTGTTACTGACTTCTTATGCAGCTCAAAGCATTATGGGTAGAATCTCTCATCAGTCTATTCTGATTCATCAACACAGTTTCACTGATGATTGATAACCAACCCCAAACCCAGGATAGAGCGGCTGAGTGAATGTGGTCTGGACTGTGTGGATGAGGCTCATTGTGTCAGAGACGCTGTAGAAGGACAGAGTTCTTGCTCCGTGATCCACAAACACTCCTATTCTACTGCTGACGGACTCCACAGAGAGAACAGTCTGTATGTTATTGTGACTGAATGAGCATCTGGAGGGAGAGCAGAACAAACTCCAGGACTGATCATTATATCCAAACAAACACTCATCACCTCCTCCCTTCCTGCTGATTCTCTTATATGACACTGATACATACACATTATTCCCACTCCACTCCAGCTCCCAGTAACAGCGTCCACACACACTATCTCTACACAACACCTGATGATACACATCAAATCTGTCTGGATGATGAGGATACGGCTGATCTGTGTCAGTGTAAGTAACCACTCTGTTTCTCTCAGACAGACGGAGGTATTTATTCACTGTGTTCAGATCCAGAGTGAGCTGATGGGAATCTGATGGAGATAAAACACATCAGAATCAGGAATTATGAATTTGTTTGATCTTTTCATGTATCTGAACTCTTCATGTTCAGTGTATCATCAGTGTCTCAGTACAGATGACCAGATATCTGTGCTAATCATCATTTACATCATCAATTATAAAACTCTTCTTCCAGCTTCTACAGAAGAACATGAACACACTCAGTGAGTTTTTCTGCTGGTTTTCTTACTGACTTACATTGTAGGAAGTGGTTCCTGGTCCTGGGAACAATGTTGGTGAATGTTTCTGTGGAAATCAACAGACATGAACAGTGTGATTCTCATGATCCTGCATCCATTCCTAACACATTTCTAATATGATGTTCTCCATGATATGAGATGATGATGGACTGGTTTCTGAGAGCAGATGAATCTGCAGGACTTTACCTCTGTCTGAGATCTTCTTGAGCTCCTCTTTGCAGAAATCCTCCAGTTTGTCTCTCAGCTGATGAACAGATTCTCTCAGATCATCAGAAGAGACGAGAGAACTGAAGAGATCATCATTTACGTCTGTAGATTCAGGAGGAGCTGAGAGAGACTGGAAACTCTACAGAAAACACAAATCAAAAGCTAACATCAGATTTGACTGATCTTTATTAACTCAATCCAGCACTTTCACAGCATCAGCTTCATTCTTCTCATATTCATTATATCACATTGGAGCTACAGATTCTAGTATTTGACTCTTACACTATATGTGAACTTTCTAGGAAATAGTTATGATGATAAAACATCTGCTAAGAACATAAATGTCCATCTAACAGCTCAAGCACATCAATGGAGTCTCATTGTAGGGTTCAGTAGATTTGCTCAGGAAAGGCAGCTCAAAGGCTGTGATTAGATTGATCATTATTGATATCTTTCGCTCAAGTCCACTATGACCCTGTTCTTCTAGATGTGTGTTACCTGCAGGAACTGGATGTGATCCTGTGTGTGTGAAAGCTGCTCCAGCTCAGCGTCTCTCCTCCTCAGATCATTGATCTCCTGCTCCAGTCGCTCCAGTCGTCCTTCAGCTCGACTCACTGCTTGCTTTTCCTGATCTCTGATCAGCCGTATCAGCTCAGAGCGGCTTCTCTCGATGGAGCGGATGAGCTCAGTAAAGATCCTCTCGCTGTCCTCCACTGCTGTCTGTGCAGAGCGCTGTTAGGACACACAGTGATTCAGGCTTCAGTGAGTCTGAACTGAGACTGAGACAAACTTCTCTTCTTCTCCAGACTCACCTTCTGAGACTCCACAGCCTCTCTCAGCTGCTGGAGATCTTTCTCTCTCTGCTGGATTCTCTGCTGGAACGTCTTCTGCGTCTCCTTCAGCTGCTTCTGCAGGACAAACACATGATAGTGAATCTCACAGAAAACTATTGGCACTAAATCATCATGTGAACAGATGAATCCAGGAAACTGAGGGTGAAGCGGTTTAAAGGTTATTTATCTGAACTGATAATCAATGGTTGTACATTCAAACTCCAGAAGTGAAGATTGATCATTTACTACCATCTTTCATGAATTATCATGTGTGATTAAGGCCTGTTTCAAACTACAAGTGTAAGTATTATGAAAGTGAAACTGACACAGATGTAGAGCTTCACAGCTGACAGTGTTTCTGTGTAATTAAACTGCAGCTCTACACAGAAAATAAATGACTGAAGTGAAGCTATAAATGACTAAAATCATCTGGATTCAGTCAGATTTACTGAACAGAAAGTGTTTGTGTGCAGCTGCTGTCGTGTGCAGTGTGAATGCTGTAAGCTGTTAATATGGTGCTGATATAAACACATATGAAACGAGTGTCAGCAATATTGCATCAGTGTCTAGTGTTAAATACCTGTTTCTCTGTCCTCTGTGCTGCAGCTGATACAGTGTCGTGGTTTTTATGTCCATCCATCGTACACAGCACACATATACATTTCTGATCAGTGCGACAGAAAACCTCGAGGAGCTTCTCATGTTTCTGGCAGATCATCTCCTGCAGTCGTCCAGTGGCTTCAGTCAGATTGTGTCTCTTTCCTTTAAACAAACTCTCATGTTGTTCGAGGTGATTCTGACAGTAAGAGTTCAGACACACCAGACAGGACTTGACAGCTTTGTGTTTTCTTCCAGTACAGACGTCACACTGAACATCTCCAGCTCCAGCAGGAACCACACTTTGAAGTTTAGTCTTCTTCAGTTTCTCCACCATTTCAGCCAAGATGGTGTTTTTACCTAAAATAGGTCTTGGCCTGAAGGTCTGTCTGCACTGAGGGCAGCTGTAGACTCTCTTCTCATCCTCCTGATCCCAGCAGTCTGTAATACAGCTCTTACAGTAACTGTGTCCACACTGGATGGTCACTGGATCCTTCAGGAGATCCAGACACACTGGACACAAGAACTCATCCTGATCCACCGAAATTCTGGCTTCTGCCATTTTACTGCATGAATACTGAGACACAAACACTTTCAGTTTCTCTTTCCCTGAACTCACGTGTTTCCTGTTTCCTGGTTCTGTGTTTGAGTGATGTGTGTCTGCGAGTCTGTAAAACAGGTTCCTCATTCCTGAGTTTGGTTTCGACACACTTGACTGTTATTAAAGTAAACGCAAAGACCTTGATTAGTTGATTCAGGTGCGGTTAACACACACACACACACACAGTTGAAAAATCCAGCATATGCTGGTTAGGAATGTTTTGGCTGCTGGTTTGAGCTGGTCATGTGCTGGTCCTGAGAAGGAGCTAGTTGCTTAGGGCCAGTTTAGGACCAGCACATGATCAGCTAAGAACCAGCTCAAACCAGCATCCATGCTTCCAAACATACCTAACCAGCATATGCTATTTATTTTTTCCAAAAGGGCACACACAGACACACACTTACTGTTACAACCCGGGCTCAGGGAAGCAAAACTAGTGATGGGATGATTGATACCGAGGCTCCGACACAGTTTTCAAAGCACTATTGTATCACACACTGAATCTAAATGACAATACCACGTGATTGATGACGTCTGAAGCTTTGAACGTCATACAGTATCGGACAGCTGGTTTGAAAAAAATCAGCGCTTCGCACGACTCTTGTTTTTCACTTTACATTGACTTGTGTAACGGAGCCGACGAGACGTGAGGCGAGCGGATCCAAGTGCAAGCTTTTATTTCTTACCATGGTCATAAACAGGCAGGGTCAAACAACAGCAAAACAGGTATGGCACGGGCAAGACAAGAGTATTACTAGGGCTAGCGAGGTCTACGCTCTGCGAACAATATCCAGAGAGCTTGACGTGAGGAGTGGTCCAATAACAAGAGCAAACGTCCAGGCGGGGTATAAACAGAGTCCGAAACAGCAAGCAAAGGGTTAATCCAAGACGGGCTACAAACTAAACTTAAACTAGACTAAGGAAACACGGAAGGGCTCCGTAGAGTAGCTATCACTGCGAGAGTGATAAACGCTAGGCAATACTCGGCAACTAGATCAGGAACAGAATGTGTTTTATATGGTGTGTGTAATAGCTCTCAGGCGAGCATGTGATTGGTGACAGCTGTGTGATCAGTGCAACATGTGATTGATGACAGTTGTGTGATCAGTGCAATGAATGATGGGAAATGCAGTTCAGTGTGATGTACAACAGTCTGTGTGGTGCGAGAGTCAATATGAAGGAAGGGCGACCTCTGATGGAGGAGCCCACAAACTGGATTCGTGACAGAGGCTTCCAGATGCTCCAAACTCAGAACAATCCAGGACAGTGGTGGAGCGGAGGCGGAACTGGGGGAGGGACGGAGGGCCAGGCCTTTGAGGAAGTGAAGAGACCAGGAACTGAGGCAAAGCCGGCAGAGCAGAGCACCAGGGCGGAGCAGACGGGACTAGAGCGCACCAGGGCGGAACTGAAATGGAACTGACAGATGGCTCAACATCAGACACATTGGGAGAAACAGAACAAGCAGACAGTTCATGAATGGTCTCTATGGTAGTGACAGGGTTAACGGGATAGGCATGTAGTCCATTTACAGTTTATGATCTCACAACTGGACTAATGGGGCAGATAACAGGTCTCTTGTTAGGAACTGGGCAGACAGGTGGTTTGACTCATTAGAGGAAATGGGACAGACAGACAATTCACTAGGGGTATCTTTGGCAGACAATCCACAATTTAGCTCACCGACTGAAACTGGACAGGGACACAGTTCAAAATTTGACTCCTTGACTGGAGCTGGACAGGAAGATAGTTCACAATCAGCCACCATGGCTGATTCAGAGTAAGGCAAATGTTCAAAAGCGGCCTCCGTGGCAGTGACAGGACAGGACGAGGAATCACAGACGGCCTCCATAGCCGTGACAGGGCAGAACGAGAATTCATAAGTGGATACCACTGACACCTCCGAAGGTTCTGCAGCGGTTGCCGCCACCTCTGGAGGTTCTACAGTGGTAACATTCTCTTTAATCGCGACACGACAGGCTGAGAGTACATTGCTGGATGCGACCACCATACAAGGAGCTGAAGTGAGCACCACCGCTTCGGGAGGTTCCGCAGCATGAGCCACCACCTCTGGAGAAGCTGCAGCGAGTGCCATCATCTGGGGCAGTTCTGTGGTGGTGTACGCAGCCCAAACGCAACATAAAGCGATCCCCATCACGGGAAGTGCTTCAGTCAGGGGAATTAGTGCAGGAACAGGAGGGTTAAAGTGAGCTGGTTTGGGGATACCAGCAGTGCGTGCTGACATCAGCGGTGGATCCTCCACACTGGATGCCAACCTCTGACGCTTGATGACAATTTCCCTTGATAAGACAGTGGAGGGTTGCAGTACAACAACCGTAACAGGACGTGGCTTTGGGGTGGCAGACATGACATGACGCGGTTCTGGAAGGTCAGACGAGACATGGCGTGGCTCTGGCAGATCAGCAGAGATGTGATGTGACTCAAGATGATCAATGGTGACTTGACTGGACTCATGACTATTAACTGAGAAATGACTGTGCGTTGTTGTGCCCGCCATTTTGTGAGTGTGCTCTGGTGCGTCCGCCATCTCCGTCACAGACGCGGTGTTGCGTTCCTCTTCCGCGACACCCACAGTAAACAAAGAGCCAGCGCACAGCAAAGCATAGTCCATAAAGTCCTTTAAACTACAATTAAACTTCCCCTCAGGTAACCATGACTTTATGGGCTCACTTAGTCCGAAACGGAAAATGTCTTTTAATACGACCTCATCAAAAGGTACCCTAAAAGATAACTCACAGAATCGAATGACGTATTCCTCAATGGATAAACTCCCTTGTCGCATGTCGAGCAGTTGGTCGAATTGGTCCATACCTGGCCAGGGTCCTTTAGAAAAGCCGCTGTATCCTCGTGTGGCCAAGTATTCTGTAACGGAGCCGACGAGACGTGAGGCGAGCGGATCCAAGTGCAAGCTTTTATTTCTTAACATGGTCATAAACAGGCAGGGTCAAACAACAGCAAAACAGGTATGGCACGGGCAAGACACAAGAGTATTACTAGGGCTAGCGAGGTCTACGATCTGCGAACAATACCTAGAGTGCTTGACGTGAGGAGTGGTCCAATAACAAGAGCGAACGTCCAGGCGAGGTATAAACAGAGTCCGAAACAGCAAGCAAAGGGTTAATCCAAGACGGGCTACAAACAAAACTTAAACTAGACTAAGGAAACACGGAAGGGCCCCGTAGAGTAGCTATCACTGGGAGAGCGATAAACGCTAGACAATACTCGGCAACTAGATCAGGAACAGAATGTGTTTTATATGGTGTGTGCGAGAGTCGATATGAAGGAAGGGTGACCTCTGATGGAGAGTGGACGGAAGACCACGAACCGGATTCGTGACAACTTGGTTGTGTGCGTGTACACTTATTTGGGATTCAGGAGGTTATAGTTTAGAACCTCAACACCAGACAGAAACTGAATGCACGTCACACTATTGCATTTAATCATGTTCTATAGTTGGGGTACCCGAACAGCTCACCCAAAATATTTTTGCAACTACTCACGTCAATTATTAATTATAATCACACCTGTATATTTTTTATTATTATCGATCAATCTGTGAATCCGTGCTTTATTTTAAAACGGCTCTCTTCGGGGTGACACTAATTAACCTGTTGATTGCAGGTGAATAAACAAAAGCAACACAACCTAATGCAACACCAGCATGTGCATGAAATGTACACAAATGCAGACACGTCCTTGATACTAGTGTCATTGAGGTGCTGACCTGCTGTGGAGCAGACTGACCGGTACAGGAGTTGCTGTCAGGTGTGTTTCACTGTAATTCTGAACACAACAGCAGGGATTCACTCTAAGAGGGGTTTCACAGTGATGCCACAGTTAAACCATTTTTTGGTTCCCCCAAAAAACAATTAACCAAATCTGGAAAGAAGCATTTTTCTTAGTGTGAAGAACATTTTAATAATCTGAAGAACCTTTCTAAAGAACCGTCAGTAACACTTTAGAATAGGGAACACTTACTCACTATTACCTACGACTTTTCCCTCAATGAACTCCTAATTTGCTGCTTATTAATAGTTAGTAAGGTAGTTGTTAAGTTTGGGTATTGGATAGGATTAGGGATGTAGAATAAGGTCATGTAGAATAAGGCATTAATATGTGCTTAATTACTACTACCCAGGTGAAAAAGAAATATATTTAAACTGTGCTTTTTCAGACACACTTAATATATTTATATTATACTATACTAATTGCATATTAAATGTATTATTTTGAAACAACTTTAAATATATTAAGTGTATTTCAAGATATATTTAAGTTCAATTTTAATCTATTTGTAATATATTTAATATATTGAAATTGTGTTAAATTGGAACCACTTTAAGTATATTTAGTGCAATTTAAGTGTATTTTTAAAAATACATTTAAAATGTACTTTTAATACTTCATGAACTACAGGTAAGGTATATTTGAAGCATCGTTTTAATGTGCTTCAAGTACATTTCAATTGTATTTCAGCTCATTAGAAATGCATTAGCATTACACTACTAGTATATTATGTTATATTTATTAGTATTATATTTTTCAATATATACACACACGTACACTTTGATATCTAGAAAACTTTAATGTATTATATATTGTGTACATTACAAATATTCATAAAGTACATTAAAAAAGTACAGCAGCATATATACTTTGGTGAAAAACAAAAAAAACATACTATTAAATGTATTAAAAATGTGTTTATAGTATATTTGTATTACTACAAACATACACAAGTACATTTTAAAACATTATACAAAAAACATTATAATAAATGAAAAAAAAAAAAGACTTAAATGCTATGGAAAAGCTATCTTATCCGTTTGTAGAACATTTCAGTTATACCTGTATTACTGAAAAGTAAAGAATTCTACATCAATGAATAAATAAAAATTACAATGCAATTTTCTGAAGAAAAAAAAAACCAAAATTTACAGAAAAACAAAGTGCAGAAGTGAATGTGTGTGCAAAGACTGAAGATGATAAAGTTCAAGCAACAGAATAGGGAGGGATGGAGGGGTTTTGGAGGTGGATGAGGAGGTGGTGTAGGGATGGTGAGAGGCAAAGGTGCGGGATGATGGCAGGATGTGGTGAAGGGATGGTGATGGGAGGATGACGATGATGCCCTGGCGGCTTAGATGGAGTTTGGCACATGGCACAGACCCAGAGCATCCCAGTGCTGACAACACAGGCGGAGTCGAGGAGCGAGGAGCCAAGATGTAGATGGTGTGGCTGACGACATCTGGGGGCCGACCGATGGAGACAGAGCTGGTGGATCTGAAGCCGGATATTAAGGGCCGATGGAGCTGAGCGTCGTCGCAGGTTCCGGAGACCTGGGCACAGCCTAGTCGTCCTGGCATACAATATTTTGCACAAGTGCCTTGCAGCTTTAGAAAAAAACAAAACAGAAACAAAATTAGATAACGGATTTTTACATGAATGACTGAAAGGAAGCACAAATTAGCCACCTGGAATGGACACATTGCTAACATTTTTCTTCCAAGATTGACCAAATCACCCTCCATTAGGCCTGATTCAAAAATCTCTATAACAGAGGTGATACGATATTAAAATATACTTACTATTCCTTTGCATGTCTCTTGACAAGGTTGTCAAGCTTGAACAAATATAAACACCAATCAACCAACACTACCACAGTTTGCTGATCAGCTCAAGACAAAGTAACTGTATGTTCATAATCATGGTTTTTCAAAGATCATTAACCTCATTACAATGAAGCCAAATTGTTCAGGAAATCAGAAATAAATACACTTCATGTTGCAAATAAAAGAATGTTAATGTTAACTAATTTTATTTAATTTTTTTCTGCCAATGCATGTGTCAAAAACACGACTGGTACAGACAAATAACGTTAATTAAATACAAATCTTACCTGAAGTCACAGTGAGGTTCTGAAGCCAGACGCCACGCTTTATGCCATGGTCTGTCTGAATACTGGATTCTGATTGGCTGGCAGGTGTTGATTAAATTCATTGAACTGCAGGTAGTTCCAGGTCAGTTTAATCAAGTTCTATATTAATGCGCTTCCTATAAACATTGGTAACCATAGTAACATACAGTTACAGTTGAATAGTAATACAGATGAAAATAAGATATGTTGAATCCTTGTCGGAATTTCAGAAATATATATTAGAAAATAAAGGCGTCAAGCTTGAACAAGTTTATAAACACCTAGCTTATAACAATTAATGTATCATAGCCTACTGAACAACAGCCTAATCAACCAAAGTAGCATAACCCATATTAAACAACATATTTTAAATACTGCAATGGTTAGTAATATTTGTAAAAAATGTTTTTCAAAATATCGTACTTTTCCAAATATTAAAATTATAAATACATTTAAAATATAACCATGTGTAGGCCTACTGCAATATAAAGTACATTAAAAACCTACTAAAAGTGTAATCATGTTATGTTCTTACACAAACTGCACATAAAATATATTTTAAGTAAGAGTAACATAAGTGTGTTTTTTGTAAATACACTAAAACGTCACTAAAAGTATGCTTAGTATATTCCATAAAAGTGTAACTAAGTATATATTTATTAACACAGTATTTCTAGTATACTTTTTAGAAATATATTAAAATGCAATTCAGTATATTTTTAATGCACTTCAAATAAGCATGTTGGGAATACAAATGTATTATAAACATACTACTTGAATTTCAAGTATATTTTTAATACTACGTCTTTTTTTACCTGGGAATAAATGGCTAATATTCTAGTAATATGCATGCTAATATAAGCAACTAGTTAAGAGACCTTAAAGTAAAGTGTTACCGAACTGACACATCCTGACAGCAAAGTAAATCCAGAACTCAAGAACCACAGACACACTTCAGAACCTTCGTGACAAACAATGTTGATAATAAATAATATTATTAGAATGGCACAGCGGCCTTTTAAATGTCCTCACTTACATTATTTGCGGCCTCCATCGTGACGAGAATAACAGTCTAGCCAGCAAGTTTATCTGTGTTTATTTCATTTGTTTATTTATTTATGTATTTTTTTCCTCACAGCGGGCGGAACTCATAAAGTTAGTGATAATAAACCCCACTCATTTAAAGCAAAAACATGATTGGTCAATTTTTCTGTCATTTACAAGCACTCTCTCATTGATTTTAAGTATGTTTAGCGGGAAAACCAATCGCAAAAAACTTTATACGGAAACATTCTAAAAAAGTGTAACGTTCTCAACATTTTGTAACGTTTGTCCCAATCGGTCGTTACAATTTAACCCTTCACATTCCAACACAAACTGAATAAGCAGATTTAAAGAGTATATTTCCACGGAAATTGTATCAATTTATGAATTGCTAAAAATTTATATAAGTTTATATATCAAAGTTTTTGGTCATTTGTGCCAAGGTGTTAAAACAGAGAAACAATAAAACAGTGAAGAGTGGAAGGAACACTTAACAACCTTCTTAAAGTCTTTAAAGATACTCTTAAAATCAGCAAATGAGAAAAACTCTGAACTAAAAAGATCATTTGTGCCGTCAACTCCTTCAAATACAGTGGTTTGTTGCCATATTCTCATTATTCCAGATGTGTGTTTAAATGCAGTCTTGAATGCAGCCCAAAGCTTGTTTGTGTAAATTTCAGAATAATTTCACTATACTGTATACAAAATTACAAGAAAATTCAAATGTAAAGGACACATTGTTTGAAAATCAGATTCCAGAATCAGGGTAAGTTAGAAACAAAGACTAAAGGGACTTTGCTAGAAATACATTTCATTAAGAAACCTGCTTGATTAACTGACAGTCTAGTGCATTGTGTTTATAAATCAATAGATCGGGCATTGTTTGTTAACCACGCAGAACAGCCTGCTGTCAGCTTCATTCAGAGCAGTGTCTATGTTTTGATCTCATTTTGGTAAAGTTGTTTGGAGCTTCATTGTTTCACATCAGTTCCATTGAGAGTTTTATCTGACTCATGATTTCACTTCCATAGAATTCACAAGCAGAAGCCTTCAAAAAAGATGTTTTTATTCAATTGTTTGTTTTTTGTGAAAATGAGGGTGCTGTTTTGCATGACATCTGAAAATAAATAAATAAAACAAAAATCACTTAATATCACATTTTCTGGACAGAGATCTGAAACTGAAGCTGAAGTGTGTCATTTCCTGAAAAGCATGCACAAAATTAAATAATCACCTGTTTCCAGAAGTCTCCACCCGTCTGCCATTGGTCGAACAGATGAGAGTCAGTTTTGATGTCAAGATGCTCACAAACACAGACATATTTACCAAACATCACAAAGTTTCAAACTAATAACATCTTATTCATACTCACTTATTTGTTCTCATAACTTCATCAAATGTAATTATGTTTAAATGACCAAGTTAAGAGCTGATAGCATGCATTAGCACATGGTAAGTCTGCTCTTCAAGTGAAGCAGTAAACACTTCTAAATCCAAAATATAACTGAGCATTAAAGGGGTCATATGATGCGATTTCAAGTTTTCCTTTCTCTTTGGAGTGTTACAAGTTATTTGTGCATAGATAAGATCCCTGAAGATGCAAAGACTAAAATTAGACACAAGCCAAAAATGTTATTTAATGTAGGTCATTATAATAATTTTTGGCTTCTTACAACTGAATTTTACCATAAAATATATTTGACTTAAAACTAAAAAACTTTGTTAGTCAGCGTTTCATTTAGAATATTTCTAAGCCATTTCATATTTAAAATATGCATCACATGAAATTGATCTCACTGAATAAAGATGAATTGTCCTCGTCATTTTAGAGCACTCACTTCTGTTAAACTGGGATATGAGACAAAAATGACTTTAGCTTTGAAATACACAGCTGAAAGAAAGCACCACAAGAAAAGCCACTTTAGAGTCATAAATTTAAGATTTATTATAACAAAACCAGGAACTGTTTGTGTGGTTGGTTTAAGTATAATTCCTTACAGATATACTGTTTTGCATTACAGGACTTGACACTCATGCTGGTGTGAGGAGCGGATGAGTGTGTGTGTGTGTGTGTGTGTGTGTGTGTATGGCTCATTGATCAGCGAGTGACGACAGCACTGGGCAAAAGCACAGTTCATGTACAGGTGGTGTGTGTATATGCTTCTGGTACATATACATCTATTGGCATGTATGCATAAAGGGTCATCTCGTTCTAGACACACAGTTCCCTTAAAAAGCATTGGTATACAATATTTTTCTTATTTACAATCATTGGAAAGAGGAAAAGAAAAAAAAAAAAATCACCATTTCTCGCAGAGAAGATTAGTAAAAAGTGACGAAGTCACCATAAAAGAGTAAGCAACTCCTAGGAGTTAGTCTTTAAAATTTCCACTAAATTTCTAGTTTTTATACAGGCGCGAAGCCTTGATTTACTGAAGAGATACAGTATTACTTTAAGTGCCCTATCTACAACAGTTAAGCGTGGTATTACTAGTGTGTACCGTACAACACAATCAACGTCAACGCAATCTTCTGATTTTAAATCAACTTAAAGTCTGTTGTAGCTTCTCTCGCATAAAAAGATATGGTAACTAAAAAAACGAAATCAAAATGTCCAGAGTCTCGTCATTGGTCATGACAGTTAACATCGCAATACTAGTGTTGAATTATATAGGTGTCGGTTTAAGGTAAATAAAAGTTAAACAGTCAGTGATCAGTAGTGAACTGCTCTTCAAACTCTAGTGAAACGCTGTAACGGCGAGGCACGGTGGCCTCCTCTTAAAGGGATTGGTTGAGATCCAGGTGGATTTTGTGGGAAGTGGCGTCGACAGCTTCATATTAGTTGACTGCAGAAGATACTCCACATTCAGACTTCATTTACTCAGCCTCACGTTGTTGCATGTGTTTCTCATTCACTCCAAAATAGCGGCATTTGTGCAAGAAAGCCTTCAGTTTTAGGTGAAAGACTGGTTGTAGGAATGGGCGATTTTTCTGAATTTATCAATTAATTCAAATGTAATGTTTCGCCACGATTTTATGAGGAATCACAGTTTTGAATAAAAACATTAGCAAACATTACAATAAGACACGCTGACAATCTGTCAACGCTAACAGCTGATGAGAGCGCATGACGAAGCATTAGGGGTGTAACGGTGCGTGTATGGAGCGGTTCACGGGCAGTTCTAAATGGAAGTGGTCATCTCTATCCTCTTAGATGGGGACTCTGGAGTGAGCGGGGCACGTGCGAGACATTATTTCGTCGTTTGGAATGCACTCGGTGAAGGGAGCGTAATTTCCTCATTATCTTCAGCTGGGATGTTCCCGTGACAACGCAGCACGGTGTGCGTCAGCAGATTCGCTGACGGACACCCGCATAAAAAAATATACATTTTAAAGTTTTATATATATTATATAGCATTAAAAACTTTTTTAAAATATAAAATGTATGTTTATTTGCAACAGTTATGCTAACAACAATAAAAAGACTTTTGACATGGCGACATCTGCTGACGCACACCGTGCTGCGTTGTCACGGGAACATCCCAGCTGAAGATAATGAGGAAATTACGCTCCCTTCAAGTGCATTCCAAACGACGAAATAATGACACGCACGTGCCCTGCTCACTCCAGAGTCCCCATCTAAGGGGATAGAGATGATCACTTCCATTTGGAACTGCCCGTGAACCGCTCGATACACGATACGCATACCGTTACACCCCTACGAAGCAGCTTATAAAGCACCAATGTGTGTCGCGCTCTCTGAAGGAGTGTAACGTACAACATACCGCGGCTTTTTACACAGAATGTGTTTCTGCGCTAAAAACCGAGACACTGCAGTGCAACAGGAAAAACACAAGGTTATGAGATGCGATTTGAACTTCTTTTAACTCGAGCGCCACATTTCTAGAGCACCATTTCACATGCGTAACGCTGCAGAAGACACGAGCGCAATGGTCAAATATGTCCGTCGTGCACATGTTTACATTGAAAAACACTGGAAAAGCAGAAACCTGTGCAGAACTACTACTGCATGCCTGGTATTTGATGTTTGCATGATGCTGACAGACTGAAAGCTGCTGCTATTTTCATTTACTGTTAATAATCGTCTACTAACACTGATATACTTTGAATCATTTTTATTTGAATTAGGGCTGTCAAATAAAAATTTGAATTTTGAATATTCGTCAAATTTAAAATAAAATGCAAAAATGTTGCATTCGAATTTTAGGTGTGCATCAGGCAGCTTTATCAGTGGCGCACGAGATGCGATGATGTAGGTATCGTTGCATTTGAATGCTTTTGTTTGCCTATCCAGCTGAACCCTAGATGCGGCGCTGCTGCGTTGTTCGTTCAAAATATTGCGGAAAAAGAGAACAGCAATACAGAGAAGATATTGTTTATGTCAAAACTGAAACCAACGCATATTTTTCTAGAGGGACATCTTTGACCGTTGCACTCGCGTCTCGCACAAGAGAGATGCATGTTTAGAAAGCCATGTAGAATTAATGTAAGTTCAACTTTTAAAAAAACATGTCTCGAGACATTATGGCATTTTTTTCGGCCTTCTCACTACATCTGGTGTTTTTAACCTTTCAGCCCTTTGTATTAAACATACATACATGATGCTGTTTTGTTTATAATTGTTTACGCAAATTAATTTTTAAACATTATGCACTTTTTTCACAGTCATGTTATTTTATTGCTTTGAATAAACGTGCATTAGTAATATTTTGCTCGATGTGCCCTCTTTTTCAGCCGTTTTGACAGCTCTGATTTGAATTGCCTTGATCTTTTGAGTTGACCTCTAAAACGTGTGGTACACTTAAAAGAACTTTCTTTAAATGGATGGTTTTGCAAGTTTGTAAGAAAGTGAATGTTACTTGAATCATGTAGTAGTTACGTTTTTAAGTTGACTAGTTAAAAATCGACAGCCCTACGTTCAAGAACTGTGGATTAAAGCCAACAAGATCAGGCTGAGTAGATGACGACAGAATGCAGTGACTTCAGAGTGGCGTGTCGTAGTAGTCCGCAGGTCGCTCGCTCTTGGCCGGCTTCTGTTGGTCCTGCTGATGTTGTTTCATGATCTCCTTCACCTCCTCCTCCAGCTCCGGAGGAATGATGAACTGGTCATCTGGGTCGGGTTGAGCGGGTGCCGTAAAGTAACCTCCAGGTTTCTTAGAAGGAGCTTCAGTCGCCACCTCAATCAAGTTGTGGCTCTGCTCCTGCGGCGCCACCAAGCCGTTTCCCCTCCGCCTTCCCAAGGTCTTGCTCCAAGCATCCGCTCCCAGCCTCCTCTGGAAGCTTCTCCGGGGTTTCCGGGGTGCAGGGTGGAGGAGGAGGAGGCAAAGGGAGCAGACAGTGGACGTCAGCTTCCACTTCCACCCGACTGCCGTTGGAGGATTGGTTGAGATCCTGGTAGATTTTGCAGGGAGTGGCACCATAGGTCAGTGAAGCTGTGAGAAGATACTCCTCTGTGTTGAGTGCATTCTGTCTTCATTTACTCAGCCTCATGTCATTGCAAGTGTTTTTGATTTTTGCGGCATTAGTGCAAGAGTCGCTTTAGTATTGGGTGATAGACTGCACTTTCAAGAACTGGATTAAAGTCATCAGGCTGAGTAGATGACGACAGAATGCAGTGACTTCAGAGTGGCGTGTCGTAGTAGTCCGCAGGTCGCTCGCTCTTGGCCGGCTTCTGTTGGTCCTGCTGATGTTGTTTCATGATCTCCTTCACCTCCTCCTCCAGCTCCGGAGGAATGATGAACTGGTCATCTGGGTCGGGTTGAGCGGGCGCCGTGAAGTAACCTCCAGGTTTTTTAGAAGGAGCTTCAGTCGCCACCTCAATCAAGTTGTGACTCTGCTCCTGCGGCGCCACGGAGCCGTTTCCCCGCCGCCTTCCCAAGGTCTTGCTCCAAGCATCCGCTCCCGCAAGGTTCCCGGCCTCCTCCGGAAGCTTCTCCGGGGTTTCTGGGGTACAGGGTGGAGGAGGCGGAGGCAAAGGGAGCAGACAGTGGACATCGGCCTCCACTTCCACCCGACTGCCGTTGGAGAAGACTCCTGCGATGGGCTCCTCGTCCTCACTGTCCAAGCCATTGTCCGAGAGCGCGCTGGAGAAGGTGGCGCTGGACAGCTGCCTCTGGAAGGAGCTTCCGGAGTTGGGCGCGAGGTGGAGCGAGCAGCAGGGGAGGCGTGGGTTGGGGTGGCTCTGTGGATGAAGGTGGAGCTGTGCCTCCTGCAGCAGGAGCGGGGGCTCGTCCGAGGATGCGGTGGATCCCACTTCGGAACTCATCTCGGATGCACTGACCTCAGAGCTGATCTCACTGCAGGAGGACGGGGGCACGGCGGCAGAGGAGGCCGGGAACAGCCCAGGCCCGGGGCTCGGAGGTGCATGCGTGTTTCCGGAGCTGGGCTCCGCAGACGCCGCGCAACAACAACAACAACAGTCTTCTGCCACATTGAGTTGCACCACAACGGCGCAGAGGCTGTCGGTGCAGCCGTACGACTGTGCCAGCGTGCACAGCTTCTTGGCAGCCGCCAGTGCATCGGGCACCTTCCGTATGGCTTCGACCGCCTCGCTAGGGTCCAAGACTTCGAACAGACCTCTGCTGCCCAGAATGAAGAACTCATCTCTGGGGGTCAGCGGGAGCGTGGTGACGTATGGGCGAGGCAAGACCGCCGGGTAGAGGAACGAATAGCCCATGATGCGTGTGGAGTCTGTTACGCCGTTCACTTTGTTGTCCTGTTGGAGAAGGAATTTGCCATATTGGCATACACAGTGGTCAGTAACTGCTATTCTAATACAATAATAACATTCAAAGGCTAAGTTCATGTGAGTTAAAGGGGTCATGACATGAAACCAAATTTCCCTTGATCTTTTGTCACAGAAGAGGTATTTGTATGCTTAAAGCGTTAGTTCAGCCAAAAATGAAAATTCTGTCATTACTCGCCCTCGTGTCCTTCCAAACCCGTAAGACCTTCGTTCATCTTCAGAACACAAATTAAGATATTTTTGATGGAATCTGAGAGCTCTCTGACCCTCCGTAGACAGCAATGATAGTACCACAATCGACCAAACAGGTCATTTTAGAGAGAGGGTCAGAATGAGGGTTGAAAATAATCATTTTTACACATATTTATTTGTTTGTTTGTTTTTTTGTGCAAAAAACTTTATTAACACTATAAGTAAACCTCAAACATTTTAAAATAATGCAAAATCCATGTCATGACCCCTTTAAAGGGATGGTTCACCCCAACTTCCAGCCTCAAACCTGTATTGACTTAATCGTGTGAAACACTGAAATAGTTCAGCTGTAAACAAACAGTCACTGAGGTCCAACAGTGTCAAGCTACAAGATACACATACTACACTGAAAAAAACTGGTGTAGGATTTTCTAGTAAAATTAAAGAAATGGCATGTAACACATTAAATTAAACATGACATTTTTAGTGCAAAGACTGAAATAGTATTATCTTGTAAAACACACTCCAATGATCTTTGTTTTATTCACAACAAATAATGTATACAGTGTATAAACTTGGTTTTGCTCCAGGTCTTCTAAAGCAATATGGTTGTAAGTCGAAATTTGAGTTGCTGTTCAATATTATTCACTTGTTTCAGGAAGTTTGAGAGCGAATAACTTAAATTATGCTCCATTCATCATACAAAGTGACTGTTGCTTCAGAAGAGTTGTGTGGACTACTTTTGCACTACTTTTTGTCCTCTTTGGAGCCTGAAACTGTTGGATCCCTTTGACTACAAAGCTGAAATATTCTTCAAATATCACTTGTGCTGCACAATAATGTTTTTCCGTGTAGGAATCTTTTAACTTCTATAAAAGCAAAAGATAAGAAGAAACCACCTGAAAGTCAACATGAAATGTCAATTCATTTCCTTAATGTGATTCACTTTAACTAATTAAACTGTAGGATAGGTCTTTAATGTGATGATGAAAAATGGATGTTTCATATCAGAATAGAGTCAGAGCTGAACGCAAGCCTCCAATGCTGATGTTATTTTCCAATCTAGTGTAGGGCTGTCAAAAAAAAAAAATTATGAATTTTGAATATTCATTGAATTTAAAATAAAAATCCACATTCGACTGCGAAAACATGGCATTTGAATGTTAGGTGTGCGTCAGACAGCCTTATGCTATTCATTCAAAATATTGCGGAAGAAGAGAACAATACGGAGATGATGTTGTTTACATCAAAACTGAAACCGAGCCGTTCACACAGAACGCATGTTTTTCTAGAGGCACATCTATCAGCGCTGCACTCGCGTCTCGCACAAGAGAGCCGCATGTTTAGAAAGCATGTAAAATTAATGCAAGTTCAACTTTTAATAAACATGTCTCGAGACTTTATGATGTTTTTTCCATCCCACTGCATCTCATGTTTTTAAATGAAAAAAGTACTTTTTGTGATTGGTTTTCGTTCCTTTGTATTAAACTATGCATACAAGATGCTGTTTTGTTTCTAATCGTTTAAGCAACTTAATTAATAAGGTTTATAAACAATATTTTAAATATTATGCACTTTTTTCAAAGATAGTCATGTTATTTTATTGCTTTGAAGAAACATGCATTAGTAATAATTTGCTTGATGCGCCCTCTTGTGGCCTCAGGAGAGAAGCCAAAAGCACCCCCCCCCCCCCAACTGAAATTATGCCTTTTCAATTCAAACACTGATAATATTCAAATTTACTTTTTCAGTCATTTTGACAGCCCTAATCTAGTGTTGTTTAAACAGCATTCATTTACTGCATTAACTACTGGTGAAATCCCAGAAAGGCAGCCTCAAACAGTGACTAAACAACTGTTGGTTAAGATGAACTAATAGTTTAAGTTATTACATTTTGATGAACGAGAGTTTTTTTTCTCTTTGGAATAAGGTGCACACAGTAAGATCGGGAACACAGGGAAACGAATGTTCATCTCATGTTGACCTCAGTGCCAGTGGAAAGTGTTTCTGGTACCTCCGTGATGATGGCTTTATGCTGCCGCACGCGGTCGTATTCCTCCTGGATGCTGATGTTGTGCAGCAGCGACAGCGGAAGCGCCTTGCCGTCGCGGCACAGCACCGCCTGACTCTTGCCCACATTAGCAGCTGTGAGGGTGAAGCAGCCGGCGGGGTCCGTGGGGTCGTGCCGGATGTGACAGAGCGCCGCCGAGCCGCCAAGCTTCTGCCCTGCTGTGCCCAACTTCCTGTTCAACCCAGAGCGAACAGACAGACCTATTCAGTACAGCTATGGAGTGATTAAAACTTTAATCTAATTAATTATATGATGTGCCGATAAATTAAATCGCACAAATTCACATAAAAACGTCATTATTGTGTTAAATGAAAAAAAGCATTGAATAAATATTACAAAAATTTGCTTTAGAAATAAATATTTTGATTCAACATTGCCCAAATAATTATATTTAATCGGCATTAACGGGATTCTAAAAAAAGAAATATGAAACAACTAAAAAGAAAAATTAAATGATGCTTCAAATATGAAACTAAAAGTGCCAGTAGGTGTTGGCAAGTCACTGTCTTAAGGATTGAGTCACTGAATCATTCATTCAACCAATTTGTTCAAACAGATGATTCATTCAGAAACTTAGCAGGTGATTATATGAACCAGTCACTGAATCACTGACTCACTTTATCTTTATGAAGGAGTCACTGAATCATTGATTCACTTTATCTTTATGAACAAGTCACTGAATCATTGACTAACTTGACTTTGTTTGGAACTCTTTGTTTGCAAAATTGAAAAAAACTGACTATATTGACAATATATTGTTGTTTATTGAACTGTTGTACCAAATCAATAACACATTTGCAAGGGTGGAGAGATTGGGGAAATCAGCACACTTGCTGGTGTGATATGGCTAGGGATGACCCCGAATAGTCGACGAGTCGATGCTTCGATTCGAGGAGCCTGATTCGACTCCCAATCTCACAGTCGAATAGTCGCGGGGTGTTATGATCATGCCATTTTGGCTATATGGGGTGCTCAATGTCTGATTTCACATAGAACTACCGGTTTTCTCCCAATAAGTTAATATACAGCCTATTATGATAATGCTGTAAATAAGAATCTGAAAAGAAAAAATAGCTTTAAATAAATATTTTAACGTGCGTGAATAAATCCAACCACCCCTATAGATTTAAGTTTCACTTTCCATAATCTGTGACCGACAGAGGAGCATCTTGGCGGCAAGGATTTAAAACTTTAACAAGACTCAAACTGACGCAGAGTGAAAGACAGGGTTTTTTTTCGATCAGGTAGGATACAAGTGATTTTAAAACATTTCAGCCGGTTTATATATATCGTGTATATATTATTTATCTCGTTTAAAATGCATTTGGTTGAGTCGCTGCAGTAAAGCGCTTTATTGAACAGTGATTATCTCTTTAGCGCACAGCGTGAGCAGGACAAACAACTATGCAGAATAGTAATAACTATGACTGGGACTGTCATATACACATAACATTATAATGAGAACACTATAATAAAACGCTGTGAATTTTTAGAGTTTAGTTCCTGTGTTTCTGCACGTTGTTGTGTCCACAAGTATAAATAATGAAGCGTATTTTATATGAGATAAATGAGTTAAATCCCATTGATTAAAAACTACCTGGTCTCATGGCATTTACGTACCTGGGTGCACTTTTTAGCGTGACATGAAATATGTACCAATAAGTACATATCACTGCAGTTTCCAAAATAAATGAACACTTTCACACAAATTTACAGAGTTACGATTAATAAAGCGTAATTTTCTCACAATTACTTCAAGAATATCATGCAATGACTTCAAAACAATATTAATATGCTGGGAGATTTGAAAACTGATGCTTTTAAACGTTTGAACGCACACATCCAGCTTCATATCGATGGGTTTTCATAGATGATAAGTTTGTTCTGTGGTTCATACCAATATCTACGTAATACAAACGTGCCAGGGTTCACATATTGAACCTGTGTTTTAGCGGCACTTAGTGGACATTTCTATTTGAAACTGCGGCGAAACGTGCAGCAAGGTATGTAAAACGGTGTCGCACAAAAAGTGCGCAGAGGTACGTATTTTTATGAGACCAGGTTGATTAAAAACCTTCTATCAAATGATTAATTCTACTGGTCATTCAGCGCGCGCAGCTCAGAACAGAAATGCAGAACATTAATAACTGTCATATACATAATGTTATAATGAGAGCACTATTGTAAAAAGTGTTGTGAATTCTTAGGGTTTCGCTGACGTTTAATGTTAATCTTTTAATCAAAACATAAAACATTATTCACTCCGTTTGTATCTGCGAGGCGTCCATTACACATTTTCCCTGTGTATTTATGACTGTCGAATGTCTGACTTAACTCTTGGTAATGTATTTTGCCCCGCCCCCAAACATATGATTCGACTATCGGCAAGATTCATGTGATAGAAATATAAGAGGGTGTTTTTTTTGCACTCATATCTTGAATTTTAGGCTCATATAATTGCATTCTAATAGGCTTCATCACACAGTCAGTCGTCCTGCATCATGTTCATCAGATGATGCATCAATATAAGATGACGGACAGGTCTGAACAGGGCGTTGCATTAAATGTGTTAGTCATTTTAACATTTTAATTAATTGCATGAAATTAATGTTTTAAATCAACTGTCCTAGTATTTAGTATGCATCAAATGTTTTTCTATACCGATCCTCCGCACTAACTGTGTGTGCATTACCTCTGCATGACGAGGAAGGTGTTGGTCATGTAGTCTTCCTCGCTCTTGGTCCTGTGAAGCTCCTCGGCCAGTATGTCGTTCATGGTGCACTGCAGTAAATACGGCACCTCCACGTTCCTGTCCCCGTCAAACACGCCGTACAGAGCTTCTCTGCTGCCGCAGAAGCTGTTCACCGACAGCGCCGCCACACACAGTCTGCGCAACACAAACACACACGGTCACTGACCGCCACACACGCCAGCTCTGAGCGCTCAGATCCACAGCACACTCACTTGTTTTTGACGCCCGAGGCTTCGGTGAAGCCGTGACTCCAGACAGCCGGCCCTCCTGCCCCCTCATTGGCTGAGAACGAGGAGGGGGGCGGGTCTATCCGGAAACAGCGGATGTTACTGAAAAGATGTGGAAGATATCATGTATTATTAAATGGCACACATATACACAAACATGGTCCAAAACAAACACTTTATAAGAGAGTTAAATGGCTTTGGCAAATAAATAAAACATTACAAACCCAGTGGGTGATAGCTTTGAGGAATTTTTAGTTTCAAGCCACCAAACCAAACTGAAGTGTTTTAAAGAGAGCCTTTGTTGGCACATGATGCTGTGAGACACTATGTATTTAGGAAAAACAGATCACTTTATTTCAGCTAGTTACCAATGCAACATTTCTCATTTTAGTTTAGTTTAACTTAAACTTAACTTATAAAAAAAGAACCAGAATTAAAACAAACTTTTTAAAAACTTTAAAAAAAAAAAACTATATACAGTCATGGCCAAAAATATCGGCACCCTTGCAATTCTGTCAGAAAATGCAACACTTCTCTCAGAAAATTGTTCCAATTGCAAATGTTTTGGTATTCAAGTGATTATTATTTTTGTTTGCATTGGAACACCACAAAAAAACATAAGAAAACTCAAACTTGATAAAATTTCACACAGAACTCAAAAATGGGCTGGACAAAATTATTGGCACCTTGTAAAAATTGTAAGAAATAATTGCTTTTCAAGCATATGATGCTCCTGTAATTAGTATGTAGACACACCTGTGGCAAGTAACAGGTGTGAGCAATATAATAATCACACGTGCAACCAGTTAAAATGGAGAAAAGTTGATTCAACCTTTGTGTTGTGTGTCACACTGAGCATGAAGAAAAGAAAGAAGTGTAAAGAGTTGTCTGTGGATTTGAGAGAAAAAATTGTGGAAAAACATGGACAATCTCAAGACTACAAGTCCATCTCCAGAGATCTTAATGTTCTTGTGTCCACTGTGCGCAATATCATCAAGAGCTTTACAATTTTCTGAAGAAGGATTGCATTTTCTGACAGAATTGCAAGGGTGCCGATATTTTTGGCCATGACTGTAGACAAAAAAAAAAAATAACAAAAAAATAATAAAAACATCTCAAAAACCTTAAAATATAAATATAAAAAACTAATTTAAAATATTAATAAAAACTACAATTGTATCTCAAAGATACTAAAATAACACTGGCCTAAATGAAGATATTATTTTATCAGATTATGTCGAAAGCATTGGACAGATATTAGAAGAAGTGGCTTGATAAGGTAGCGTTCTTTATTTTATTTCGTAACATTTTGTAACCTATTCAATCGAATGCGCTGAGCAAAATAACATGTTTTTACAATTGTAGGACAATCCCTTCTAGCTGTTTTTTGTTTTTTTTAGCATTATTATTTTTGTGTATCGTTTTTGTAATTAATGATACTGACCTAATGTGTTAATTTGACAAAACTGATTTTAAGGAAAAAATCTGTCAGAAGTGTAATGCACACATGCTCTTACTTGAGCTGCTCGAGGGTCTTGTGGTCCAGATTCAGGCGCAGGTTTCCCGTCAGATCCAGCTCTTGAAGTTTAGGAGGTAGACTGTCAGGTAAAGTGATCTCACTCAGCTCATTACAGCTCACGTCCACACACTACACACACACACAGAAACATATGAAAAAAAATCCATAACAATTTACATTTCTGCATATTAAACATCACACAGCATGGGACAGTAAACAGTTCTGCTGTACTAAAATACTCTCAGAAACTAGTGAATTAAAAACAGTTCTGTCAACAGAAATGAAGTAATGTGAAGTAAATTGAAAGCAACTTTCTTTACACAACTTCTGAAGATCTTCTGTTGGTTTTTATCAGTGTTGAACTGAACATTCGGTGGTCGTGTTGAACGTTTCAGATTTAATATGCATGTGTATAAGTGTGTGTGTGTGAGTGTTTGTGTGTATGTGTGTGAGTGCGTGTACGAGTGCGTGTGTGTGTACGTGCAAGTGTGTGTGAGTGCGTATGAGTGTGTGAGTATGCATCTATGAGTGTGTGTGTGCATGTGAGCGAGTGTGTGAGTGT